>NW_011499883.1:775727-783215 GCF_000495115.2 Populus euphratica
AAAAAATATATATTATTTTAATATATTTTTAATTAAAAATATTTTTAAAATAACCTACAACTCCAAACATCTTCTAAATTAAAAACATTCCTCGACGAGTACGCATACAAAAGCTTGCCAATCTAATGACTTAATATAAGAAAATCTAAAATTATTGGGATTTCTATTCTATATGCATTGTGAACTAAGAAACAATTAATTGTTGGTTTGCAAGTTGCTTTTCACGGCTTTTGATTCGTTACTTTGTTTTTCCTTTAAGTTACTTATTATATATTATATTATATTACATTATATACACACATAAAATATTAAAACACAAGGGAACACATTGTGCATTTATTAGGTACATTAACTCATTACACTGTAAACAATAATATAAACATAAAATATTTGTACTGATATTAACAACCTTCAATGATATTACTAATCTTGTGAAGGGTATTAAGTTTTTTTAAATAAAAAAATTGCTAAATCGCCGAATAACATTAGATTATGTTGCTACTAGAATTCAATAACATTAGATCTTATAAAATCTATTAGAGTTGGATCTTATTTCTAGTAGGACCCAAGACTTTAACAATTTTTTTTTTTTTTATATGATAAAAAAATAAATATATGTGATTTTTTTATTTAAAATTAGGTTAAATTTTTTTATTGAAACATATATGTTTTTGTTTTAAAAAATACTATTAAAATTTTTTTAAAAAAATTCTTGACTTCAAATTAAGATTTTTATTTTTTTTCTCTTGAATTTTTTTAAATAAATTTTTTTGTAAAAATTATAATTTTAATATTGTCATATTAAAGTTGACGAAGCTTTAAATTTTTTTTATTCACATAATACAATAACTGAGTCACGAGTCAAATAGACTAGCTCTAGTTAAAAAAAAAAAAATCCAATGAAACACTTGAAGCACAATTTGAATATGTTGTTAACAAAAACAGAAACAGAAGCAGGGCCAGAAACAGGGCCAGAAACAGGGCCTAGCTTCATAGCAAGTGAAAAAGATTGACATATAAAAAGCAAGCAATTAAAGATATACTCGAACCAGTGAATACAAAAAAAAAAAAAAAAAAAAAAAAAAAAAAAAAAAGGAAAGGAAAAAGGTTGAAGACTCGAAGAAATATACTCCACTTTATAAGAAGAAGACCATGTGCCAGCCTTAAGCTCAAGGCTTAGTTATTAACTACTAGTAATTGAATCTAGCAACTTTCCTCTTTTCAGGACTAAGGTGGAAAGAAAAAGAAAGGTAGACTCAATCAAGTATGGATCAGCGGCGGATTATTTTAAGTAATGAATAATAACAGCTTCATTTGACCTTGATTTATTGATCTGAACTGAAGTGAGCAAAATCCTTTGTAAAACCAAAGGAGAGATGAGGACAAAAGTCATGAAACCTAGTAATCTGGTATGGCTTACCTTGAAGTTTTTGGCGAGTGGTTTAAATTCCTCTGCGACTTATATAGCGTCGAAGATTAAAGAGACTAGGTTTTTGTAATTCTGCCTTCATGTTGCAAATAGTTTGACAAGAAACCAAAAGGCTAAAACTATAGTGTTTTAATTTTATATATATAAGAAAAAAAAAACAAATGGGTCTCATATGGGTTTACCTAGGTCATCCGGATTCCGAGTCGATCAGGTTTTACTGGGTTAAATCCTTGGGTGGTTTTTTATTAAACCTGGCCCAGTTCCAGCTTTGGATCGGCCGAGTCCCAAGTCGACCGTCAAGCCAGACCGAGTTTTAAAACTATACTTTATATATTTGTATCATTTAAAATAATTTTTTAATAATAAAATACATTAAAAAACAATTCATAAATATTATAATATAATATTATTTTGGGCCAACACTACTGGATCTATTCGTCAAACATGACTTAATGATGCTGGGCTCTGCTGCCCAACAGCTCCTTTTGCCAAGCATGACCCAATGATATTGGGTCCAGATGGATACCCAATTGTCGGGTCATTATGTCATGCATGACCCAACACTACTGGGTCCTTTTATCAAGCATGACCCTATGATGCTAGGTCCTACTGTCCAGCAGTGTTAGACCCAGATGGATACCCAGTTGTTGGGCCCTTTTGCCAAGACCTAAATTTATTAGGTTTGGCTCTGTCGTCAGATCCAATGATAGTAGGTCTAGGTGCCCAGCAGCGGTGGGCCCAGTTGCAACAGGACCTATTAAAGTTGGGCTCTGCTTCTACCAGGACCCAGCAATGATTGGTCCAACTACAAGCATAACCCAAGCAGGTCTTATTAAAAATTGGCCTTGTTGCCACTAGAACCCAATAGCGGTGGGTCTTGTTGCCACCAGGATTCACTGTTGCTGGATATTACTAATAGTAAGACCCAATAATGGTGGGCCTAGAGCTGTGAGTAGGACCCATCATTAGAACCCAATAGCATTGGCTAAGTTTGTTTCATTTGAAATTCAAGACTATAATTAGGTTGGAGGAAACCAGTCGACCCGCCGAGTCAACCCAAAACTCGGGCGACCTAATAGTCCTCTATTTTTTTTTCTCCTATTTAGAGACCTTTTTTTTTCAATTAATTACTAACTCATTTCGAAGTTCATTATATAAATACTAGAACAAACCGGAACTCAAGCAACCCTGCAAAAACCTAATAGAGTCCTTTATTTTTTCAAATTGTTTTTTCTTTTACCTAAAAGCCCTTTTACCTAAAAAGATGTAGAAAGACTAGATTTTACAATGTCAATTAACTAGAATAAAGATTATAGTTCTTTTCTGAGGTTTGACCTTAAAGAGGTCAATTATCCCTCTAAGGGTAGACCCAAATGAGGATGATAATTATCTTGGTCTTGGCTAACTACCAAGTTCAAATATCTTAAGTCTGACATGCGTGTCAGACTCATGCTATCTTGGGTTTGACACACAGCCAAGTCCAAACACCTTAGGCTTGGCTAACTGCCAAGTTTAATAGTATTGGGTGTAGAATGCATGTCAAACCCACACCACCTTGGATTTGGCTGACTGCTAAATTCAAATATATTGAGTCTAGCATACGTACCAAACCCACATCACCTTGGACTTGGCTGACTACCAAGTTTAAGCACCTTGAACTTGGCTGGCTACCAAGTCCAAATGTATTGGGTCTAGCATACGTGCCAGACCTACGCTATCTTAGACTTGGTATGCTGTAAAGTTCAAGTGTATTAGGTCTAGCATACGTATCTGACTTATACCATCTTGGACTTGGCTACCTATCAAGTCCAAATATATTAGATTTTGCACACATGCCAGACCTATACATTTAATAAATAAATAAATAAAACTAACTCATCACCTAGCGAAACAACCTCTCCAAAGTGATGGCTAAAATCCCCAAGAGAACAAATTGCAAAGTAAACATGAGCAACAAAATATAAGCACTCAATGCACAATGATGACCCACCCCACCCACTAACTATGAAAAAGGCTTACTATACACCGCAAAACCAACCACAATGAAGTCATCCCAGCCTATTTAAAACCCAATCAAACCAAACAGCCTCGTGACCTCCATACGACTACCCTTTTGAATGCAGTTGCAAACACCCCAACAAACAATCCTAGAACAATCAAAGTCGATTAAGAGACATCAACAAGCTTCACAGGCCAAGATGTGAATTTGAAAAAAAACATTTAATTGACGCAAAAAGACCAGAAAAGTTCAGTTTCTTTCCAAAAAAGACTACAAGAGTCCACAATGTATTCACTCAGAAGTCACAGTCTTTTACTTAGGACCTTTAGTTTTCTATTGTGATATTGTAATTTGTAATGCAATAAAGAATTTGTTAATTAATACTAATACCAACCCAATATTAGGTATCGTAAGTTATGAAGGGAAGAACCTTACTACAATATTAATTCACATGTTTCTCATCTATATAAACACAAGATGAATTTTGGAGGATCAAAGTGCTTTATGGACCCACTATATTCTTATCAGGTAAGAAATATTTATCCACCATTCAATGCTATCAGGGTAATTACCCTACAGACACTCATTTTATGGGCTATAAATACATTATGAGATCTTCATGAGAAATGATCACGATATTAAATTCTCTACTACCTCAATATTTTATAAGATACCGACTTTACCATTTAAGGATCTAAAAGTTCCCTTATTTAGGATTGTTTTTCTTGCAGGTATTCAAGACCAACTTAATACATTTAGAGTTCTTTAGATTAGATTGAGAAGAAATCTAAATACTTAAATCTATAAATTAGCTATTATCCCAAACACCAAATAACATTTTATTTTTATGTTCCTAAATTTTTGAACATCATCAGTAGCATTGTCTGTGATAAACTCTATAAAAAGTCATAGAAATAGTTTTTCTTAATTAGAATTATTAATGGTAGAAAATTAGGACACTCAAAAAATGAGACGAGTTATTGATCTTCTTATTACAGTAGATATCTCAACTATCATATAATTGATCCTTTAACAATTGGTGAAACAAATACAACTCCTTACCCAGACAGTCCTAACAAACCAACAAGTGAGAGAGAATATCCACCACCACAACTTGCAGCTCCTTCTCAATAAATTACTGTGTCTCAACACTCACCTTCACGACAAGAAGTCTCACCTAGTGTTTGTAGATAACTACTTTATCTAGAGGAGAGCAGGCAAAAATAATTTTTTTTAAAATATTATTCTAATATATTTTTAAGCAAAAAAACTTTAAAAAACAATGTATAAACAAAAATTGTTGTATTGACCTATTTGTTGTCCTACAAAAAGATCGAATATGTTGACCTATAATTATTTCTAGGGGATTGGTTTGATTGTGAAAAGTAAAGCAATAAATATATTTGAGGAAGTCCTCAGATATTGTAATTTTACATATTCTTTTGGATAAGTGAGCATTCATGAAAAATACACACACATGATTTCACCACCTAAATATCATAAACACTTGTAAACAAACATCATTTACAAAGATATATAACTAGTTTTCACATGCCATTATTTTTAGAACATGGACTTATTCATCACAAATGTTTCACTTTATGTTTAGATTTAGCAAATTGAAAATGGAATGTCATGGTGCAATATTGCATTCCAATCCTAGCAAGCTCCATATGCCTTGCTACAAATGACTAGTTTGATAACCAGTTGTTAAGAGATCATTAAATACTCTCATTGCATGCTTCTTTATTGCATATTTATGTTTAGAATTTTCATGCTTCAAAAGTCACGATTGTGGTTTTTTTTCTCTTTTTTCCCCCTTATATATTAGAATAACATTATGTTTTAAGTTTTAAAATATACCATTGATTCTTTTCATCCCTTGAGCAAACAAGATTCAATTCTCAAGTTATTGGGTATTAGCATGATTTTTCTTGGTATTGTTTACAATATGTATATAGATTAGCTGTTGTGATGGGATTTTTTATTGTGCATGCATAAGAGTCTGATTTAAGCTCACGAGCTTAATAATTAAAGAAACTAGGCCTAGCTAAGCCTATCTAGCCCATTATTAGCTGTTGTGATGGGATTTTATATTGTGCATACGCAAGAGCCTAATTTAAGCCCATGAGCATAATAATTAAAGAAACTAGGCCTAACTAAGCCCATCTAGCCCATTAAACCATAGACACATGAATAACTTGGGTCTTAAGTAGTTAACACCTAGCTGAATAATAAAATTGTCACTACATAAGGTGATGGTTAACGCCTTTGTCATAACCACTTTGATTAATTATATTTTAAGGTTGTTTTTCACGAAAGTGTTTCGGTAATTTAACATAGTTTTTAGGAAAATTAACCATGTAAACATATATTTAAGAATCTAATATAATTGAAAGGCTCATGTTGTGTTATTTATAACTTAGTAAAACTATTATCTCAACTTTCCTACATGGTAGTAGTGAAATAACGCAATTGGCAATCGGGGGTAACACAATCACCTCATAGTTCATTTTACAAAAAAATAAAAAATTGTAAACTATGCCAAAAAATATTATTTTCCAAGAACTCTGAACCCCACCTTCATTCACCTTATTGTTAGATCAAACATGTACATGTTAATGTAAGGAGGATTGTTTCAAATAAAGTTGTTGTCATTTTAGATATTTTTTACGTTGTGTTATTTTTTTTTTTTTTAATTTTACTAAAATACAAAAAAACACCTTGTTTTTACGGTGTCTTGGATCATTTTAGCTTTGGCAGCCATGTATAAGCCATAATTTCCAGGAACTTCAAATAAAAGTATTCAGTTAAGATTCAAAATGATGTTGTCTTTTAACATCCGATTATTGACAACAATTCAGCAGGATGCCCTCTTCTCTCTCTCTCTCTCTCTCTCTCTCTCTATATATATATATATATATATATATATCTTGTGATGAATCGATAAATTTTTAAATTTTATTTTTTAGTCTAATCAATAAATTTTTAAATTTTATTTTTTAGTCTAAGTTTATGTTTAAAAAGGTTAAAGGCAGGGTAGTGACCTAATATATATGAACTTGACAAGATGTTAGACTTATATGACATAGATTAGGCTTGCTTCCATGCCCAACATTATGAGATTCTATTAAGCACTGAGCCCAAACAGACTTGGGCTTGACAAGTTGTCAAACCCAATGTTATTGGGTTTAGCTATGCACTGAGCCCAAATATATATGGGTATGACGAGATGCCAGATACAACATCCTCAGGTTTAGTTATGCTCTTAGCCTAAACAAACATGAGTTTAATAAGTTACTAGACCTAACATCTTTTGGTTTAGTACGTGTTGAGCTTGAGTATATATAGGTTTGATGTGCTTCCAGACCCAACAACATTAGGTTTAGGTACACGCTGAGCCCAAGTAGACATGGATATGACATGCTGTCAAATTCAACATCCTTGAGTTTAGCTATATATTGAGCTCAAATAAACATGAGTCTAGTAAGTTGTTAGACCCATTGCCCTTGGGCTTTGTATCATGCCAAGTTCAAATACGTATGGGTCTAACAATCATTTTAAGGCCCATTTTAGGCCACGAGATTTTATTTGTTAATTCTTAAAATTTTTAACATAAAATATTAATGTCAAGAATACTAATATCTCTACATTTATAGGTATATAAAAGTCTTTTAAGAGCCTCTCATGTTTTCATAAACATTACTATTATGTAAGAGATATTTGTTCTTTATTAATGTTATGTAAATGATATTTATCCCTCATTACTGATATAAAGAGAAAATAACTCTTTGGTCCCTCAATTTCATTAACATGCAAGGTTCGAGGGCTATAAATACCCCTAGAACACCTAGGTAAAAGGTTTACAATCTTTTTATTCTTAATTAGGAGAGAAAAAAATGGGTGGGGGGAGACTTGGTCACTAGTTTTCTTTGCTAATGGCCGGTGACTAGAAGAGAAAAATATGAGTGATTAGTACTTAAAAGTGTATTTTTATCAAGGTTTTATATCATCATTTTGCACTTGAAATATCAATAACTCCTTAACTAAAACATGTTTT
>NW_011499883.1:785344-791226 GCF_000495115.2 Populus euphratica
TGTTATTGTTGTTTATAATTTGTACAATTAACCTCTCTATGGTTCGACCCCGGTCTTGCCGGGTTATTTATTACTTTGACACTCTTGCACTTGGGAGAAGACATCAATCTTTTGTCGTGTCAATGAGCTCTAGTCTTTTCTTTTTTTCTTGATGATTAAGGGATGTAGCTTGTGAGGGGGGGATTTGGTGCCGCTGGTTATGATGATTTCCAGCTAAGGAAATAACAGTGAAGATGAGGGAGGTGGCGGCAGCGTAAAAAAATTAGGTTTTTATTTTTTTATATATATTTGTGTGCTTTCTTAGGTTTTTTAGTAATGACCTCCAAAATCTTTGATTTGTCCTCCTTCTTTTTTGTATGCACTGAGATCTGTATTTATAATATAAAAATCTTATAACATATGAAAAATAAAATTCCAAACAAACTCACTCTCTTCTTGAAATTTGAATTTGATTAAGAATCAAATTTGAAAAAATATAACTATCATTATCTTAATGATAAGGAGAGAATGACAAAAACACATTATAGTCCCTAGTTTTTTCACAAGTTAACAAATCACAACTTTAATTAAAATCAATCATTAATCTTTTAATTTCAAATTTTAACCCCTTTAAAATTAAATTAAAAGCAAATGGATCAAAATTAGGTTATAAAGGCAATAATTTCTCATTCTCATAGTTAGATGAATAACCTATCATGACACTACAAATCTCTAGAAATCTACTCAAATACTGCATTAAATGCACATTGTTATCTTTAAAATTTATTTTTTAGTCGAAGTTCATTTTTAAAAGGGTCAAAGACAAGGTAATAATCCAAGTACACATACGTGTCTAACGAGCTATGATGCCCAATATTTTTTTGCTCAATTATGCACTAAATCTAGGTACATATGAGTTGAGTAAGCTACTAGACCCACCATTCTTGGATTCAGTTATACATTAAGCCTAAGTAGGTATTAACCCGACTATTATTGTAGGTCTTATGTTGGGCCATGATACTTCATTTATGTTATTCTTAAGAATTTTAACATAAAATATTAATGTTAAAAATACTCATATCTCTACATGCATAGGTGTATAAAAGTTTTTGAAGAACTTATTATATTTTCATAAATATTAATATTGCATAAAGAATATCTATCTCTTATTAATATTGTGTAAGAGATATTTATGTCTCATTAATACTATAAGGAGGAAATAACTCTTTAATCCCTCCATTCTAGTAACATGACAAAGTTTAAGGGCTTTATATACCCCTGAACCATCCAGGTAAATTATTTATAATCTTTTCATTCTTGTTATTTTTATTATTTATATTTTTCAAAGTTTATCTATTAAAAATAATTTTTTATAACTATCAATTATTAACCACTTTGACTTATTAAATAGCAGGTAATAACCACCTTAACTAAAATAATTAAATTAATTATTATAATTAAAAAATTAACTAATTATTTAACTCATGAATAGTATTTCTAAACTACTTACATGTTTAATACATCATAATAAATATTCATGTGATGGCCAACAATTGGCTCGTAGAAGCAACAATAGAACTTGGTTAGAAGTCGTTGACCGAAGAAGCTAAAAAATGTTTTGAAAAACACAGAGAAACTCTCTTCTATGCAGCAAGGATATTTCAGTCATTTAAAAAATCTTCCCACCGGTTTAGGGTTCGTTAGATGATAGCATCGATTCGTGTTCTTTAAGTCTCTACTATTTCAATACCGTCGCTCTGTTTTTGGAATCCGATTTCAATTCTCATTTCTGTGATGCTGTTAAGCGGCGATTTTCAATAAGAATTGAGAATCTCTGTTCTTTCTCGGGTTTCTTTTGGAGAATTATATTTTTGCTAAACTTCAATGATTTCTGTTGGTAATTTTGGTGAGCAACTGAAATTGAATAAAAATTGAGCTAGAAAAACTTGGTTTGTGTGTGAATTATGGAAATTTGATATTTTTTGTATATATAATTTTTTTCTGATCAGATCAATAGCATGCTTGTTCAATTAGTTAAGATATGCATGGAAATTCCGTTTCCTATGCTTTGAGCTTAAAAATGTTAGGAGTAGCTGTAAATGTCATGGACGAGGATTGTTTGATTTCTAGAATCATTTTTTTGTTTCTGCGGGTTTTGATTGTGTTGTCTGTTGATGGTTTAATTTCTCTCTCCTGGTCATTTTTATTTTTCATTTGCTTATATGACGTGCTGGTAATTGATAGGTGTGTCTGAGGAGTTTATTTGTTGGGACGCTTGATGGGTGCACCGAAACAGAAATGGACAGCAGAAGAAGAAGCAGCGCTAAAAGCTGGAGTGATTAAGCATGGAGCTGGAAAATGGCGCACGATTCTTAAAGATCCAGAATTTAGTGGTGTCTTGTATCTGCGTTCGAATGTGGATCTTAAGGTTAGCTTGTTAAGCATTTCTTTTAAAGGAGGGCGTTCATGCTTGTAGAATTTGCTGGAAGCTTTAGATGTTCCGCTATTTGATTGATCAATTTAGTGAATTTGTGGGATCAGAAGTTTGTCTTATGTTTTTATGATGCAATTCAGGGTGATGGATTTGTTTGGTGTTTTGTGTGGGTAGGACAAATGGAGAAACATAAGTGTAATGGTAAATGGCTATGGATCAAGAGAGAAGCCTAAGTTAGCACCTAAGATGGTGCACCATGTCCTAAGACAGGATGAGAACCCTATGGCTGTTGGTCAAACCGATGAAGATATTTCAGATGCCAAGCCTCTTGCAGTTAGCAGGGGTGCATTGCTGGTTGCTAATCCAAAGAGAACTACTGTAAGGTTGGACATTTTTTTATCAGCAAAAAAAGAAAAAAAAGAAGAAACCGAGCACTTATCACTGAATTCGTGCATTCTCTTGTATTCACTGGCCACCCATTAGCTATCATTCTTGTGTCACATTTTATTAGCTTCTTTTAACTGTTTGTTTAGTGTGTTTTAGACTTCAGATTTTTTTTCCTGTTATAATTTCATTATCTGACCTTGAAGAATTTTTAGTGCTTGTGGCCAAGGGTTGGCTATATGAAGCACAATCAGTAACTGTTCGATATTATTCACCTTTTTTATGACTTTTGATAAACAGTAGCCACTGTTGCAGGCTGGATAATCTTATAATGGAGGCAATAACTAGCTTGAAGGAGCCTGGAGGCTCGCATAAGACAGCAATTGCTTCATACATAGAGGTACTCTTCCATTTGTAAATGCTGTAGTAGATTCAACTTAAACGTAGCATGAGCCTTTATTAATGCAACTGCTAATTTAAGAATTAGACACAAAATCTGCAAATTTAAGTTTTGAAACAGGCAAATACAAAAATGGCAATACCACTATTGCTTCAACAATTTAGACAGAAGGTTGAGGTGCCTTTTTCTTTTCTTTATTGTTCAATCATTTCAGAGTTGGATTTTGTTCAAATTTGATTGATCCACATGACCGGATGGTTTTCAGATAATTCTCTGTTATTTATCTTATACAGAGATAAACAATTATTGGTTATTTTAAGAAGGTTCTATCATATAGCTTGTCTGAAGCCAAACAATATCAAGGGTCCTACTTTTAACTTTTCTGCTTTAAGGAATATATATATATATATATATATATATATATGTATGTATCACTGTTTTATAATAATTTTAGAGCAATTTACACCAGATTGCCCTTGCCCAACTTGATATTGCTAAAATAATAAATTTAAAACCTACTGCCCTTTTATATTGCAATTACTCACTCATCACGACTAATAATATGGTGAGCCAACAAATTCCAGCCAGGATGATATCCAGGACAGGTGCTAATAACAATTTGGTGGGCAATGTCATATTTTTGTTGACATTTTCTGCTGTTGCCATTCCCTTTTTTTGGCCTTATCATGTTGAAGGAATCATTCATGGCAGCAAATATTGTGTCTTTTATATAATTTCATGTTAAGACGTTTATTTGTTTAATTAGCTTACCTTCCTGTCATATTTTTTAGGAACAATATTGGCCACCAAATGACTTTAAGAGGATATTATCAGCGAAATTGAAGTATTTGGCAGCCAATGGTAAACTGATTAAGGTAATTATGTTCCAAGATTGTGGTGTAATGGTAACTTATTCGACACTAGTAATTGCTATGCTTGCAATTAAATGGTGTAGAATATTAAATGCTGTTAATTCAAATGTCTCCTGTATAATTTTATTTGCTATGAGTAACGCTATTTTTTGGATCAGAATTGAACATTTAGTGATGCATTTAGACACATGGATTATGACCAACTATTGTTGATAACCAGCTGGACACATTAGATGATGCTAGAGATCTAGAGGTTTGCTTTTGTTAGTTGCTAGTTATTTTTTATGCTCAGTAATTTCCTAAAGTTTGGGGGTATAAGGCAGTCAGTGAGAGGAGTGTATCATCCACAACATTATATATTGTCTTTCTTCAATTATGTTTTCATCTCCCATTAGGATTGGAGTCTGAAAAAAGATTTTAAGATGAGTTGAATGTCTAGTTTGTGTAAATCCTGCTTCAGCTAGAAAAAGAAATAGCACCATGTTGGTGTGCTTTCTCGTTAATTGTTGTTTGATTGTCTTAATGTTGGATCTCATCCAGCTGCTTTGTATTTTTGCAGGTTAAACGGAAGTATAGAATTGCACCTACTTCAGTGTTTGCCGAGAGAAGAAGGGTTTCTCCCTTACCATTGGAAGGAAGACAGAGGATCTCTCCTAAAATTGAAAGGGATGGTTTCAATATGCTTACAATGTCTCAGATTGATTTGGATCTGGGCAGGATGAGGACTATGACTGCAGAACAGGCTGCTGAGGTAGCAGCTCGAGCAGTTGCAGAGGCAGAAGCTGCCATAGCAGTAGCTGAAGAGGCAACAAGGGAGGCCGAGACAGCAGAAGCTGATGCAGAGGCAGCACAAGCATTTGCTGAAACAGCTAGGAAGACACTCAAAGGAAGGACCACCCCCAAGATGGTAGACTTTATCACTGCATCTTTTCTGAATGATTTGTTTTGAAATGTTTGAGAAGCTAGCCCTTTATAAGTGGTTCTGTAACAAAATAATTAGCTGATTTGCTTTTGAAATTTAAAGTAAAAAAAAATAAAAATCACACGTATTAGTCACTTCCAGAATTGTTTTTAGAATTGCTTATTAATTGACTGGCTGGTTTGCATGGATCTACTCTGGGCAATCCATTAGGCATTATTAATTCTCCGTGCTTCTTTAGCAGCTAAATGCTTCAGTGCATCTTAAAGAATTTACCTTTTTTTTTTTATATATATATGTTCTGAATGAAGTTGCTCTGCAAATATGTGCAGATGATTCGATCTTGATGGAAATCTTTGAAAAGGTCAACGGAGAGCTTGATGGACACTGAGATCCACACTAGTCTGCTGACACTGTTTTCTGTAAATATTTAAGGCCGATTTGGAGGATCTATGCTGCTTTGACCTTTACTGGATCCTGGTGGTTTGTCAGATTGCAAAGGCAGCTCACTCCGGGGACAATTTTGAATCAGAATTTGTCAATTTCATTTCCTCAGTTTGTACTTTTTTGTCAATATCTACTACCAGTAGGATTGTTGAAAAATACATAACAGGAGCATTTACAGTGTATGAAAATGAGGCAGTGGGATTTGGACCGGGAGAGATTGTTTTTCACTTTAGTCCTCTCCATGCTTGTATTAAATTGATCAATGATGTGAGTAAATAATGCAGATGTTTTTGGCCATTGTGTTTGAATTATTTCACTCATCATTGTACACATTAGCCATTGATTGTCATGTGCTGATCTTGCTGCTTCAATTGTCCCAGTGCAAAATTATTAAAAAAACAAAAAACTAAAAGTTAATACTGTTCGGTAATTGGATCATAACTGGAG
>NW_011499883.1:791365-791729 GCF_000495115.2 Populus euphratica
TCTATTCAGTCTTTAGCCTATATCTCGAGTTCTAGTAGTCCAAATAACCTAACATTTTTTCCTGGAAAGCCGAGACAATTTCTTAGAACTTTCATGAGTAAGGTTGGCTTAAATTCTAATGTTATTAATAATGTTTTATTCAGATAAGAATATAAATATTGTCACCAATTTAAGAGTTGGCCATCTACTTAACAATTAGTCAACAAATTAATAGTTCTTAATTTTAGCCTATAAAAAAAGGCATTTGTCATGCATTTAGATATCTTAATTTTCATATCAAGATCATGCTATTTATTTTTTTCTTTATATTTTTATAATATTTAAGTTTTATTTCATATTATATTTTTCTTAATCTCTTATTTAT
>NW_011499883.1:791789-791918 GCF_000495115.2 Populus euphratica
TATTCTTATGTTCTTATGTTGTTTATTTATGCTTGACACGGCGAAAAGATTGATGTTTTCTCCCAAGTGTAGGAGTATCGAAGTAATAAATAACCCGGCAAGACCGGGGTCGAACCACAGGGAGGTTAA
>NW_011499883.1:794151-820529 GCF_000495115.2 Populus euphratica
TACTATTATTGTTGTTATTGTTGTTGTATTATTATTGTTTATAATTTATACAATTAATCTCCCCGTGGTTCTATCCCGGTGTTGCCGAGTTATTTATTGCTTCGACACTCTTGCACTTGTGAGAATACATCAATTTTTTAGCCATGTCAAAAAACTCATTAAATTTACCTTGTCACCTTTTGAAACAAACATATTTTAACTAGGTATCCCAGTGTTGCCGAGTTATTTATTACTTCGACACTCCTGCACTTGTGAGAATACATCAATTTTTTGGCCGTGTCAAAAAACTCATTAAATTTACCTTTTGAAACAAACATATTTTAACTAGGATACGAGGACTCATTCATCTTTTGCTTTGAAAATGAGTTTACTCAGTTGCTTTTTTAGTCAAAAAATTTTAAACTATGATCTAAAGGCTTGTTCATATATATATATATATATAGGAATGGAATCAAGACAAGGACAATTTGGTATTTTTCAAAAAATATTTAAAGAAGAAAGTTTGTTGGTGCATTTTATTCACGCGCCAATGTGTTAAGCCACTGTACATGCTTCCAGCGGAGCATACAGAGGATTTAGGTGGTGGAAATTGTCTATCCATGATGACGTTATAATGATCATGATATCTTTTTCTAAATAAGATGGTGCATGTGGTGTTTCAATAGATGGTTCAATTCCAATAAAGTTTTCTATTTTCTCTCTCTTTACCTTGAAAAAAATGTCTAATAAAAAAATTCATGTTGTCATCTTATTTTATCTTGCTACCATGTTGTCCTCTTATTTTGTCTTGCTATTTGAGTCATTCTTCTTGCTTTTGATTATATGATTTCTGTCTTAGTTTATTTTGTAAACTTTAAATTTCTTTTCAATTTCATCTTTGATTGAAATATTATTTTTTCTTTTATTTTATATTGGTTTCATGTTTGATCCTCTTTCTTTTGATTTTAGATTTTTGTTTGATTTCCTTTGTCAAATGTTTGATTTTTTTCATTTTTACCTTTGAAGCAATTAATGTTATTTCCTTTTTATTTTTCTGTTTAGCATTTGATCATCGTTCTTTTATATTACAATTTTATTTTGTTTTGAGCCTTTTTATCAAATTCTTTTTTTTTTAATCTCATCCTCTAATATTGAAATATTAGTTTTCCTCTTATTTTGTTTTGATTTCAAATTTGCTCCTTTTTTTTTATCATGGTCCCAAACGAAGACAAGAAGTTTTATTTTCATGAGTAATGACCTCGTAATTAACTGGAGGCATTTAATAAATGATTTAGGAAGATCATTCTAAGTGTTACGGTGTGCATGATGAGTTTGTCTCCTAAGTGATGGTGAAAAGAAGTTTTGGATTTAATCATAAAATTATGATTATTAAGGTTCAAAAGTTACCACCTAGTATTATGGTTATTAAAAAATCTATAATCTGCGAGAATCGGGTAACAGATTAATTGTGTAAGACAAAGACACATCACTCTAGTACACTTTACCTAAGGTAAGTTGCATTATTGTTTGATTATTATTATAAGTTGCATTTTTGTCATTTAGTCTTGTCTAATGTTCAAAGTGGATTTCCCTTCGTGAGGAAGTCTCTACCTTATCAGGTTATATCCTAACCATTCTAAAGGTCAAACTTATTTATTTCTTGGATATAGCTAAGTCCTAGCATTCCAAATAACAAAATAATTGTTATAGGGTTTTTTATATTTTAGTTAAACCCTAATGGATAATCATAAATTGATTATAATATCCATTTTTGCATTTAAAAAAATAATAAAAATATGATTTATCATTAGAAAATATGCTTGAAAAACCTTTAGAATCTGGCCACATGAAAATAAAACTTTGTTTTTTTGTGTTTTTGGAAAGAGGAAATCAATTTAATTTTTTTTTGAATTTTTTATTTTTTTAAAGAAACATTTCGGAGAAAATCTGGTATTTTTAATACAAAATTTGTACCTTATAGTGAAGTCTACAACTCGATATTATACCAAATAGCTGGGAAAATATATGAGGGACTCATAAATATTTTTGAAATATCCTTTTGAAAATTTTAATTTTTTTCTCCTTTTTAAATATTTAAATATTATTATTATTATTTTATTAGATATTTATGGGGTTGGACCCAACCCAGCCATTCGGGCTGAGCTGAAACTAGTTCAGCCCGACTCAATCAGGATGGGCTGATTAGTGGCTTAATAATTTTTTTTGTTTAGGCTAGACTCAGCCCAACCATCTAGGTTGGGCTACAACAGATCTAGCCCAAGCTCACATGGTTGCTGGCCCAGCCCAACGACCATGTTAATTAATTTGTCATTGTATGGAGAATGAACTTTGCATGTAACGGCTACAATAGGGGTGGATGAGAAGAAAAAGAAGAGGAAAGAGAAGGCTTACCTAGTTAGAGAAGAAGAGTTGGTGGTGGCTTGAAGGTCTGGCTAGTGGCTCACAGTGGCATAGAGATGACGCTGGTGGGAGAATTAAGTTAATGAGGTTGCTATAGGAGAAGATCGTGGCAAAGAGGAAGGAGCTAGAAATGGCTATTCCAGATGTGGGAGTGGTTGACTGGTAGTCATGCTGGCGGCATATGGTGGAGGAGCCAATGATAAGGTTGTCGTGGTTGAGCACATGGTAGAGGAGGAGAATAAAGTAATGGTAGAAAAGAGAATAAAGAGGAGGCTAATTTTTTTGCCAACGTTGTCCTCCAATTTCTTCATCTTTGAAAGAAGGATCTTTCATCTTTATTGGGAGCCAATCTTGACCCTTAATTCAACCTAAAAGGATCTCAACTATTGGCTTAAAGTGGCCATTATGATGGTGTATGTTTTGTCAAATTTGATAAAGATCTCAACTATTGACTTAAAGTGGCCATTATGGTGGTGTATGTTTTGTCAAATTTGATAAAGAAACAAAGCATTAAATGCACCTGAAAAGTAGCCACTTAAAAAGGTTTTTCAGGTGAAAAAAAAAAAGATGAACAGTAACCAGATAACTCATTGTCTATTTTCTTTTATCAAAACGACGCCATTTTGGCTTAGGGTTTTAATTTATGGATTTAGCTAAAGTTCAATTTGGTCATCTGACTTTTGATTCCTTCCAATTACACCCTTGATTAGTTTAAAACTTTTAATTTTTTACAATTTTACCCTTACTAAACTTCATCATCAACCTTAAATTTTAACATTTTAATTTGGTTATTGGATTTAGATTTATGCAAATTGACCTTTAACTGACTATTAAACTTTCAAATCACTTCAATTTCACTATTGATTTCAATTACTTAAATCTGAAGAGTTCGACGCCCTTTTCAAAAAAATCCTTGTTTGTAAATGTTTTTAATTTAGCTCTTGATTGACCATAAACTTTAATTTTCTTGTGATTTTGCCCTTAATTTCAACCAATTGACTTTGTAAAAATTAAGTTTGGTCTTCTAAAATTTTAATTTTTTTAATTAAGCCCAAAATAGGCTCTCAAACTTAGTTTTTTACCAATTAAGTTCCTAATAAAATTAATTTAATTGCATTTAATTTGACCCAAATTAATTCTTAAACATAATTAAATTTTTAATTTGACCTATAATTAAATCAAATTGGCCTACTAACAATCTAATTATATATTTAGACTTATTTTTTATGCAGATTCATCCAATAATGATTTAATTTGATCTTAGATATGCATTGTCTCTCTAATTTTTGGTACAATGAAGTATAATTAAGCTATCAATTCATTCGAAAATTGTAGCTTAATTTTCCTCTATATTTGAAATCTTTCAAGCTTGTTTTTGCTAAAATATCAGTTTTCTTGCTATTATTATTATTATTTTTTTTGCTAAAATATCAATTTTCTTGCTATTTTTATTATTATTATTATTATTTTATTTTTATTTTAAAAGGAAAATGAGTAAATTTGAGGAATAACCTAAAATTGGGTGATGACACTGAGTATGGATATAGGCAACAAAATGTTTAATGTTTATTTCAGGTGACATGCAAAAACCATTAAATGCTCGTGATGAGAATTTAGTAGCATTGTGAAGATGAATTCTCTTGATTATATGATGCAAATCCATGCTTTCTTCATAAAAAGGAATCAATATATAATAAATTCATAAAACAACATGGATCTTAAAGTTGCAAATGAAAATTATTATAACACAATCCTTTACATTAAATAAGCTATCATAAAAGGAACAAACCAAAATATATTGAAATATACTGGCATAAAAGAAACACGCCCAAAATATTAACAGAGTTTTAAATTCTAACATTTTATATTTAACTAACTAACTATTATCATTACAAAAAATATTAAATTTCTTATTAATTTGTTCAAAGAAATCAGTAACATCAAGGTATGTCATATCTAATGGGTCAAAATAAATATCATTATTATCTTGAACTCTAAGGGGTCAAAATAAATATCATTATTATCTTGATATGGGTGAACAAATTTATTTTTATGTCCTTCTCTTTTCTTTTCAATGAAGATTAATATAAACCAACAAGATGTTTAGTTGTATGATATGTACGTGACTAATGTCCATTTTTTCCACACCAATAACAAATATTTTCTATCTTCTTGGTATCCTTGCTATATATATTCTTTCTTTATTTTTTATGTTGTTTCTCCTTATTCTGAGAAGGTTTGTTAGAATTATAATCATTATGAAAATTAATTCGTCTTTGCCTATGGTTACGTCTATAACCTCTACTTTGACCATGATCATAATTATTATTATATCTCATGGCATTCACTTTAGGGAATGGAGATGAACCAGTTAGTCATAATTCATGATTTTTAAACAAAAGCTCATTAGTTTGTTCAGCTACAAGGAGACATGAAATCAGTTCAAAGTATTACTTTAAATCTTTCTCTATATTGATGTTATAGGAGCACATTCGAGACATGAAAGGTAGAGATTTTTTTTTCTTCTAACATATCTCCACCGATGATATTATCTCCAAATAATTTCATTTTAGAACTAATATTAAACATTGTAAAATTATATTCACTCACCGATTTAAAATATCGTAATCATAAATATATTCAATCATAACAGGATTTTAGGAGAATAACTATCATTTGATAGTCATGTCTTTTTTCAAGTTTTGCCAAAGAATAAGGGGATATTTGATTGTGAGATACTCATTTTTTCAACTCCTCATGATGGCATAAAAAAAACATGGCTTTTGCTTTATTTTAACTAGATGCTTCATATCTATTTTAATGGAGTCTCTAAGACCGATGGCATCTAGATGGATTTTGACATCAAGGAACCATGATAAACAATTCTTACCTATAATATAAAGTGCCACGAACTCAATTTTGGCAAGATTTGTCATGGTTAATTCATGAAAAAATATCAAAATTGTTAGAAATTTAGTTTAAACATTATAATAAATATTGAACAAACATAGGTAAGATATTGAATAAATTTGTTATGAATTGAGAAAAATTATTCATTTAAATAATTAGAAGGAAAACAATTAAGTAGATATTAAGTAGATAACATAACTTCTACTTTTTATTCACAAATCAAATATGCTTATTTGTTTCTAGATGAGAACCATGAGCAATCACTTTGATAACATATTATAAAACAATATATTTAGAAGCAAGCAATATACTCAATAAAGAGTAAACATAATAAATAAAAACAATAAATATTAGAAAAATGAAGAAAAAACATTCTTATTTTATATCATCTTGTAAATGTAGTTGTACATAATATCATCTCAACATTACTCCTAATTATAGTCTAATATACATTAATACTTGTAAGCCTAAAACTTATAAGAAGATGTAGAGTTCATATGATTTTGGAGACAATGAATGAACATGAAGATAAAAAGAAGGAAGACAAATAGACATTCACGAACAATGTATGATTTCATAACATTTTTGTTTTATGAAACTCCGAAAGCATGCTTATTTTTTAACTTCAGCCTTAGGATGAGTCTATTTTTCTTGTGGTATTTTAATTTTCAATTAGATTTTTTTATGTGTTATAAATATTTTACAAGTTACAACAGAATTTATTTTACATTAACTGAATTTATTTTTTCTTTAGTTAATATTCTATACGACCTTGCAATTTATTATATAATTTATTAAGAGGTTAATACAAATAATTTTAGATATCCAAAAATTAAGGGATCTTATTTTGCTTTTATAGTTGGTCTATAAAACCTTTGACATGTAATTAATTTATTCATTTCAATTACCTTTCAAATATGATATGCATTTTATGTTTGATTTTGTTTTTCTTTTTTAATAAGAAAAAAATAAAATATAATTTAAAAAAATAAAATATAACTCAATAAATGAAACATCATTATGCGTAACATATGAAAAACAAATAAGAGGGTATGACAAACAAATAAGAGGGTTTGATTTACAGGCATATGTACTAAGATTATTTTTAACATTTTCTTTTTAAAATTTGATAACATGTATGAGCTTTTTATAGGTATTTTTTTTTTATTTCAATGAATAAAGAAGTGTATTGGAGTGGCAATATAAACAAAAGGAAATACGTTAACCACACCCTAGATACCTATTTGGCATTGTATTAACTTATGTTTTTTAGAGCACTCTTTGTTTTAAAAGGCATTAAATTAATTTTTTTAAATATTATTTTTTAATTTTAATGTACTGATATTAAAAAAACAGTAAAAATATAAAATTTTAATGTATTTTTAATTAAAAAATACTTTTAATAAGTATTTTGGATCACATTACCAAAAAGGCACAAGCGTGGTGAATGATTTCTTGTTATTGTTTTTTATTTTGTGTGTCCATTTTTTCTTGACCAATGTTTCTCATTAAATTCTATTAAGGAATCTCATGGTAATGATTAGGCGGTGGTTATAAACAATACTCGCAACAAACACCATAATCATTCGCGTTTAGACAATATTTATTTTTGCAGTTCAATCATATTTTTAATTTTTTTTGCTTCAAATTATTTTTTTGGTGTTTTTGGATTATTTTGATATAGTGATGTTAAAATTGAATTTAAAAAAATAAAAAAATAATTATTTTAATGTATTTTTAAGCAAAAAAAACATTTTAAAAAGCAATCTTAATAAAATTGATATTGGAGAAAAGACATAAGAAAAGCTTCTATTTATTTCCTTGTCTTTGTACAACTCATTTAATTTGTTTATAAAGGAATAACATCTAATCTAAAGGTAAATTGTCAAAAAAATATCTAAAATCTAGGACTTAATTAATGTAATTACAATCTCTGATTTCTAACATGTTGTCTTAAGCTAAAATATGGATGTCCAAAGTTTCTAGTTTGAGAATGAGAGTATGAAATGATGAGATGCCAAGTGGGTTAGTGAATATGTCTATTACCTATTGAGCTGAAGAAATATAAGTTGTCTTGATTAAGCCTGGTTGTATTCTCTCATGCACAGTGTGATAGTTTATTTCAATGTGTTTCTTGCATTCATGGAACATGAGGTTGGTTGTATTATGTAGGGCAACCTAATTATCATAATATAATAAGGCCGATAGTAAATCTGTTACTCACAAGTCTTGCAAAAGGTATTTGAGCCATAGTAATTCACAAGTAAAAGAGGTCATGGATTTGTATTTTGATTCTGCTAAGGAATGTGATACGATTGATTGTTTCTTGCTTTTCCAAGTTATAGATGCTCCTTCAAGAAAGACACAAAAACCTTGTAACAAATCATTTAGTTGTTGGGCAACTTGCCTAGTTAGTGTCACAATATCCTTTTAATTACAACTTACTAAGTGATAGGAATAAGACACCTTGACTCCGTGCTTTCTTAAAGTAATGTAGGACACAACATGCTGCCTCAAAATGAGGTTTCCTTAGTTATTATATAAATTGGTTGGGAACATAAACCAATAAGGTGATGTTTGGGCTTATGATGGTGAGATATATGAAGTGACTAATAAGGTGTTTATATTGTGATTGGTCTTTGAGGGTCTTTGAGTATTTCTCCATCTGAAGGCATGAGCCTTCAATTTTATCTTATTAGGAGTTTAGTTGGTTTTGCCCCAATCATACCTACATCATCAAATATATCTAGAGTTTGTTTACATTGAGAAATAGCAATGCCTTGATTTAAGTATGTAATTTTAATTTTAAAGTACTTGAGATGGCCTAGTTCTTTAATCTAAAATTTATTTTGTAAAAATCTCTTAAGTTCTTTAATTATGGTGTTGTTATTTCATATAATGATCATATCATCAATATAAAGTAATATTATTGTAAAAGAAACACCTCATATTATAGCCAATAAGAAATAGTTTGCCTTATATTGTTGAAAACTGGCTCTTTTAATGGTTGTTGAAAACTTTGAGAACAAATTGCATGATGTTTGCTTTAAACTGTCTTACGGCTTCTAAAGTTGATATACCATATTCCCCCTATTAACAAAATCCATAAGACAGTAGCATGTAAACTTCTTTATCCAAATCACTGTGAAGGCATCTTAGATGTCGAGTTAATGCAAGGACTAATATCGCACAACAAGAATAATATTAACAATAACAAGTAAGCATTACTCATTGATAAGCGGTATAAAATCCATGTTTTATTTTCATTATGAGATGTCAATTCAACTTGTATAGCCTTCTTACATCTTGAGTCAAAATCAGTTTGTACAAAGGATATGGGTTCACTATGGGTAGAAAGACTAGTGGCAAAACAATGGTGAGATATAGATAAATGATCATAAGGAAGAAAATAAGATAATAGATTATAAATACTTAGACAAAAAGACAATAACCTAGGGGGAAACATGATAACGCAGTAACAATGGTAATGTTGAAGGTGTAATGATGGGTGATGTTCATATTAACTATATCAAATAATAATATATGGAATGGTTATTGGCATGGGTATGTAAAGTGCATAGGGTATGGATTCAGGAGGTTGTAGTTGCACAGAGTTTGGTGTTGGCATAGTGTTATCACATGAACACAAAGCAATAAGGTTAGGCCGGGTGTTGTTATGAAATAGGTGAGGTTGAGTATTAGATGATGTTGTAATACCTGGTGACGAAGGTATTATTGTTAATTCAGTTGGTATGTATGGCATGAGTGAAAGACTAATGAATGTGGATTGATTTGTGTCAAATGTAGGATTGAGGGATTTGGGTAGTTTATTTATATATCTTAGGGTTGAATAAAAAAATAAGAATTGAGGGGTTTGGGTAGTCTATTTATGTATCTTGTGGTTGAGTAAATTGAGGGATTTAAGTAGTCTATTTATGTATCTTAGGGTTGAATAAAAAATAAGAATTGAGGGGTTTGGATAGTCTATTTATGTATCTTGTGGTTGAGTAAAAAATAAGAATGTTGTTTCATAAAAGTGCACATCATGACTAGAAAAAGGTTTTAGTAGAAAGATCATACAGGTGATATGCCTTTTGACTAAATAGGTACCCTATAAAAATACACTTGCATGATTTAGAATTAAACTTGTATGAGGATTTAGTGTTGGTGGTATAGCATAGACACCTAAATACTTTCATATGGTTGTAATAAGGGTGTGGTGTTGTAAAGCTTATTATATAGTATATTTTTAGAGAGAATATGTGTAGATAACTTGTTTATTATACATGCAGCAATATGACTATTTTTCCTTCTAAAATGAAGGTGGTAAATGAGCTTAGAATTATTGAGCACAAGCAATATTTAATAGATGATGATGTTTACACTCTATGACTTTATTTTATTGTGGTGTTGTTAGATAAGAATGTAAAAAAAAATCCCCAAATCATTAAAAAAAGGTCATATTAAAATGAATTCACTTCTATTATATGCCCACACTTGTTTAATAGTATATTGGAATTGTATTTTGGTAGAAGGGTTTTAGTAAACCTTATGTTTTTAATTTAAACTTAGTGAAATGTATCCAAGTGTAGTATGATAAATCGTCTATAATAGTTAGAAAATATGGACACTAAAATGTGAATGAATATATTGAGGACTTTAAATATCACAATGTATGAGATTAAAAGGTGCATATGATAAAATTGAACTTAAATTGAAAGGTAATTTTTATATATTTTTATTTTACCATAAGACAAGTCTCACAATGTTCATTAGGATGGAAAAAATATTAGAAACTATCTTGAATAAAAATTATAATAATACAATTAAGGGATGCAGTAGGTGACAATAATATAAATTTGGAATGGTAGAGATGCTATTGGCTTTAATTCCTCGTGGTGGATGGCTATGTGTTTAGATAAGTAGTAGATATTATTATGTTCTTTTTTTAGGATAATCATCTTTATCATTTTCAGGTCTATAAAATATAAAATCTAGGATAAAAAATGATGATACAATGCAAATCACGAGTAAATTTACTAACTAGTATAGTAAATTAACTGGAGAGGAAGATACATGAAGGATATTTTTAAGAAATAAATTTAAATTGTAATAAGCTGATAGACAAGGTGTCTATTTTTAAGCCATTAGGCAAACAAATAATGTTATGGTAAATACCGATTTGCATTCTCTACCTTAATGGGTTTGGTCATTTCGTGAGCATTATTAATTGTAAAATGTTTGTCCTCTTTGGTGGCTAAATTGTTTTGCCATGGAACTTATACCCTGGTGGAAAACCAATGATGTAATAACAATGGTCAATTGTATGCGTGTATCCCCCTCACAGTGTACGTGTGCAATACAAGTATTTCCCTTTGTTGTTTATAGGCTACCTATTCTTGGTGTTCTTTATGCTTCACTTCACATGCATGGCATGAATAGTGTTGTCATGAGCATCAACAAGGTAGGAGTGAGTAAATTTTTTTATTTTGAAAAATAGTTGCATCAGAAGAATTTGTCCATGATGAAAGAGTATGTGCCATTCAACCCTATGAGGAATTTGAGGATTTGTTCTTGCTCTTCCATTTCCTCATTCTGCTTCAAACCTGCACAATTACATGTAGATGGATTATTGTACGATCCTAACTCATCCCAAAAGAACTTGTGTGTTGTATAGTAGAATGCTATGGATTGTTGTTGTTGCTGATGGTCAGTAATCCCTTGTTCGAGTTCAACAATGCGAGAAAGATTTCCTTGTGAGAATTTTTCGTTAAGATCAGGCCATGTATATATACTTCATCAATTGTGTTAGAGAAAATAGTATTGATCAGGGTTTGATTGATTGGATTAAGGATCCACGATTCCATGATCTGATTGCATCTTCTCCAAACTCCATGCTTAGGATCCTTGTCTACTGGTTCCATGATTGCCCTATCAACAAAGCCAAGTTTGTTCTTGGCTTCCAGAGACAGCATCGTAGCATGATTTCACGTTGCGTAATTATCACCTTCCAATGGTTAAGTAATGATAGCGTGTCCAATGTGGTCTTGAGGGCCTATATAATAGGGACCGTTGAAATATATAACCTTCGTTGACTTCTTCTTTAGTGAAGCTTGTCATTAGAATTATTTTTGAAAGTAGTATATTAAAATAATTTAAAAATATTAAAGTAATATTAATTTAAAGTAAAAAATAAAAAATTAAATTTTTTAAAATATAAAAACAAACAAACCTAATTACAATTTTATTTATTTATTGAGATTTTATTCATAAATCAAGCTTCGATTGATGTTGACTTGAATTTCTAACATATCTTTACTATAATATCAAATACTAACTCAGTTTTAGACCAATAAGCTTGCTTGGCTGGGGATTCTTGAGTTGTTTATCTCTGATGGAATCAGAAACGTGAAATCATTCGTCCAATACAGGTTAATTCTATTTGAGATATCAACTTCCAGTCCTGCTATTGGCTGAATCAGGTCTCCTCAATTAATTTCTTGACCAAGTATTTATTTACACCAATTTCATATACAAATTTGTAAGGAAAACTGCAGTATCTCTGAACGGGGAAATATCTATCTGTCATTTTATAATTCATTTATTCAATTGACACAGCTAATCCTCGTGGGGTCGTGAGTCCTGGCAATTTTATTCTACAGTTAATATGTTTTGAGTAATTCTATAAAATAAAATAAAAACAAATATGTAAAAATAAAAATACAAATTATATAAACTTTAAAATATGTATAAATTAATATATATTTTTTAATATAAATAAATACTAGATAAATGACTATGCTACACTGTATGATAATCAAATAGATGAATTTAATAATATGATTAAAAATAGTCGATACACATTAAAAAAACCCTTAAAAAAATCACTATCAAATAAACTAAATGATAAAAAATAAATATTAAAAAAATAATTTTTAGAGTTTAACTCGACTAACTCATGATCTATAATATAAAATTGGAATAACCTCACAAAAAAAAAAACAATTATTAGCTAAAGGTTTTAATAACTTAATACTAATTGATGAAATTCAAAAATAAATAATAAATAAATAAAATTAAATTGGGTTAATATTTAAAATTTATGATTGGAATCGTGATACCAAAATTATTCCACAAAAGAATTTTAATAACTTAATACTAAATGATGAAATTAAAAAATAAATAATAAATAAAAAAAATTAAGTTGGGTTAATATTTAAAATTTATGATTAGGATCGTGATACCAAAATTATTCCACAAAAGACAAACATAAAAAAATTATGAAACAAAACTCCTAATCATCTAATTTTTTTAAATAGAAATTAAAATAACAAATACCAGATTTGGTATAAAAATAAAATAAAAAAATAAAAAACATTAAAAAAATTAAAATAAAGTAATAAAGAATAGAAAATAGAAAAACTGCAAATCAAATTTGATACAAAAATTAAAAGAAATATAATGTTAATGAAAGAAATTAAAAAAATAAATAAGAAAATGATAAATAAATAAATAAAATAGAAATAAAAAGAATAAGAATTACATTAAATAAAAAATTAAATGAAATAAATGGTGAGGAATAAAATTAAAAATAAAATCAATTTAAAAATATTAAAAATAAAATAAATAAAAATAAAAAAATAAAAAATAAAATTAATATCGATATAACTTGAGATGATAAAAAAATTTATTTATTTTTGAAAAAATAGATAAAAAATAAAAAATAAAATAAAAACAATTAAAAAAATTAAAATTAAATTGAATTGAATATAAAATTAAAAAAATAAAATAACAAAGAAATAAAATTAAAAAACTTAAAAATATTAAACACAAAATAAATAATAAAAAAATTATACACCAAAATTAATATCAAAACAACCAGACAAAAAAATGGGAAAAAAAGTTCATTGAAACCGATTACTCCTATACTGTTCACACGTTTCTGATCACCATGCAGAGGATGATGGTGGAATGCTTCCACCGTCGTCAACATCAGCTTTGTTTAATTTTATATTTAAAAAATGTTTTTTTTTTTAAAATTAATTTTTTAATTTTATATTAATATATTTTTAATATTTTTATATTATATATACTGTATTAAAAATAATTTTTTTAAAATATTATTTTAATATATTTCTAAATAAAAAATTCTTTAAAAATTAACCACAATCATAATTTTTAACAGTTTTATTTTTAGATAATATTTAATTATTGAGAAACACCAAGTATTTTATTTAAAAAGCATGATTACTCCTTATTAATTTATAAATTTATAAAGAACATTTGAAAATAGGGTTATAATTGTTTTTTAAAATATTTTTTATTTAAAATTATTAAAATACTATTTTTTTTAAATTATTTTTTTATATTAATGTATCAAAATATTATCAAAATTTAAA
Organism: Populus euphratica; assembly: GCF_000495115.2. NCBI lineage: Eukaryota > Viridiplantae > Streptophyta > Magnoliopsida > Malpighiales > Salicaceae > Populus > Populus euphratica. The sequence continues at coordinate 807,861 of NW_011499883.1, forward strand.
ATAAAAAAAAATTAATTTTTTTTTAAAAACACTTAAAGAAAAAACTTAAGACAAGGAATTATTGCACAAACCCATTCACAAGGTTGTTGTTGCTTCGGGGGATTATTATATTCCTGTCTTGCCCTTGAGTTCTTCAGGTCCTCCTCCTTTCCTTCTTGTGCAGTTCTTTATCTCCCTCCTTCTCTTCTGTTCACCTGTAATAACCAAAACCATTTAATTTAAAAATATTCGCAATCAGTTTAATTCCTTTTCTCCCTTTCCAAGTTCTGTTTTGCTGTATAATTTCTCCTATTTCACAAACAGAGATGGATACAAATTTAAACGACAAGGAGTCCATGATTGCTCGAATCCAACAATTGGAACATGGTAATATCTTTCTTCTCTCTTAAACCTTTTTTTCCTCTCTGTCCAAAAGGATGCTTTTTTCTTGTTTAAAACTGCAGTGATGTTGTTCTCTTACACTATACTGCTTTCTCTTTAGAATTCCCTGTTCAATTAATTAAACCCTAATTCTAGAATTCTTATTTGTTCTTGGACATGGAGACCACACTGAATCTAAAATACAGCACTTTATTAGATAATTAAAGAAACACAATTCTGCAGATAGCCTCCTTTTCCACTGTGATTGAATGACTTTCCATGATATGATTGAATTATATTTGTTTTGTAGAGCGTGGTGAATTGCACAAAGATATTGAACAATTGTGTTTGCAGCAAGCTGGACCTGGCTATCTTGCTGCCGCTACTCGAATGCATTTTCAAAGGTATAGTTATTTATGTATTTTTTTTTTTCTGTTTATAGGATCAGGGTTTTATCATTTTATGATTCTGCGAGGTTGCTACTAGTAAAAAGGGACGTAAGGACTGTACTATTAATTGTTTCTCTATTAGGACAGCTGGATTGGAGCAGGAGATTGAGAATTTGAAAAAGCAGTTGGCTGCTTGCTCAAGAGATAATCTTAATCTTCAAGAGGAGCTTTCTGAGGCTTACCGAATCAAAGTGAGATAAATTTTGTATTCATTGTCCGTTATGCCACTTTTATTGAGGCCTTCTATCATAGGCTTATACGTTTACTATGTTATCATCAGACCCAATTGGCCAAACTACACCAAGCAGAGGCTGCAAAGGTTGGTCTATCACTCTCTCTGTGCCGGTTTATCTGGGCATGCCCTCTTATGTGGTGTCAGTCATTCTTTTATTGGGAGTATTTTAATCAAACATCTACCATTATGTGGTGTCAGTCATTCTTTTATTGGGAGTATTTTAATCAAACATCTACCAGAGGGAATTAATGAATCAGACACTACCAAATGGCATCATTGACCAAGTAGGAGAGAACAGACAATACTTCAGCATCATTAAAAGCAACATTTGATCAAATGAAAGACTCATAAGCTTTGCATTCAAGATTCTTTTGTCTTTCAATTGTCATTTCTTGTGTTAGCTTTATTAAGGATCTAGCATGATCGATTACCGTATTTTCTTTTGGAGGAGATACTAACTTGATGACAACAAAGTTATGAAGTTATGACGTGGGTTTCACCTACAAGCAGTTTGTGCTGGTGACAGGATTAGCTGTTTTTGCAAGCTATGATGTTTGTGGAATTCTTCTATTCCCTTTATTGTTTTCTTTTCCAAAATATTTCATGTGTTTAGATTGCAGTGGATGGAATTTTGCTTTCATCATTGGTCCTGACTTGTTTCATTTCCTTTTTTTCAGAACATGGAGGCAGAGAAACAGGTTAAGTTTTTCCAAGGCTGTGTAGCTGCTGCTTTTGCTGATCGTGATAATTCGATAATGGAGGTTGTGAAAAATCTTTTTGACACGTGTTGATTATATGTTTGTCTTTGGTTTATTACCCATAACCTTTCATAAGTGTATTCTCTTAAGGTTTTGAGTCTCCATAATGGTTGATGGCAGGCTGAAAAGGCAAAGGAGAAGGAGGAGTCAAAGTCCCAGAAATTTAGTGAAATTCAGCAGAGGTACTTGTTATGTTTATGCTCTATTTTGCTTGTGTTAAGAGGCGCAAGATTAAAAGGTTATTCTCAACTGACTGCTTATTATGTTGCATTATGTAATCTGGAGATTACAGTGCATATCTTCTTAGTGTTTGAGTGTTACACTTCCTACGGATCTGAACATTGTCATGTTCCACTTTCTCATCAAAAGTTAAATGTAAGAATGCTATAAATAGTTTATGGTGATGTCTTGTTCCTTCCAAAGTCTTCCCTAACCTTGAAAAAGATTGTGGCATGGCGTGGTCATGATTTCATCACTTTTCATTGTGAAATTTTTTGACAGATAGTGTATCTTATATCATGTGCGACCTTTTCTTTTTTTCAAAGGGATTTTATGGTTTGTAGTTATGTGATGCATCGTTAGGATGCTGGTGGTTGAATGAATACCTTTTCATGATTAAAATTTTTTTTATGCAGGTTAGAAGTGCTTAATTCGGATTTTCTTGAACAGAAGAGACTAAATGATACACTGCAGAGTGATTTATCAAAGCAAGATGAGCAGATTGAGACTTTCAAGAAGGTAATTGTTTCATGTTCTTGGGTAATATCAAGAGTGTACTTGAAACCTTTACACTTCTGGCATATAGATTATTGGAAATAGTGCCTAGAACTACTTGAAACATGGAAATTGTTTGTGCGGTGAACTTCAGATTTCGTTGTAATTTTGAAGTTTAGGATGCATCTTCTAGTCCCTATTGACCTTTCATTTACAGGTTGTCAACAAGTTTTACGAGATCAGGCAGCATTCTCTTGAGGGATTTGAGGATACTAGTTGGGACAATAAATGTGCATGTCTGTTACATGACTCAGAAGAGTTGTGGAGCTATAATGATTCCTCAACTTCTAAATACATTGTAAGTTCTCAAGACCTCATTTTTCGCTTGTTCCTTAAGTATCCATCATACACATTAGTGTTATCACATGATGTACCTATGTTTAGGATTGTTGTCCCACAGTTTTAGAAGCCACAAATACTTGTTATTCAAAGCATGTTAACATTTGTAAAAGAACTTGGAGCCTTAACTTTAAAAAATGGGTATTTTTTTCCCTCCCGCCAAACTTATCAGAGACTTGCTGAAATTTCTGCTGAAATTTCAGTAGAGTTTCCCTTATACCTGGAGGTTCTAAGTTATCGATAATCATCTTGTATAGTTATACTCATTTCTCAATCATATCATAATCATGTAGAATCGCAACAACACATTCATGGTACATGCATAACATTTCGCATGTTCATTTCTTTCCCATTGACACACATAATTCATAATAATTGGAAGTAAACAAACATTAAAATTACAAATACAAAATAATACATTTTTATATCCTGACACTTACTGTAAAAGGAGTACTAGAGGACCTAAAATACTACTCGTGACGTGAATCTAAAGGACCTGCAATTTCATAATGTATAGAATAAATATAGTAAGAATAAAATATAGCTTAAAAGGAAAATCACACAATACATGCACAGTTCCTTAAACATATCTTCAACGATATGCAATCATAGTTCCTTGAAATTCTCATTTAACCTTCCTTTCACTTGGAGAGTTATGGAGCTTGAGAAAAACAAAGAGAAGAAGTTGGAAATTGGAAGAGGAGGACATGATTTTTGTAGATTTTTGCTAGAATTCACTCAAATAAGTTTATCCAAGAAAACAATTTCTGGCTTCTTCTCTTTGTTTTTCTCAAGCTCCATAACTCTCTAAGTTTAGTTACTTAATTTTTTTTCTTGAATATAATCCTCCTAAGAACACTTCCTTTTAATTTAGCTTCAAGAAATGGAGAGAAGATGAATAAAATGGGACAAAAATATGGTCTCCCTCCTGTTTTTCCTTTTTTAGAGGACGTGATCTATCTTTGAAGAAGGAGAGGAGAATATTTTGTATATAAAATTACTAAAATGCCCTTATTAATGCCCCTTGTGTCATCTTATTCAATTTACCCGATTATGAGTACTCTCGTAAAGCCTTTCCAAGCTTTGATTGACATGAAATTTTAACCTAAGATAAACCAATAAGTCTGGAGATTCCTTATAAAATTTCAGCCTGATTTAACAGTCGAATTGAGATATATCATCGATACCATAAAACTAGACAATTAGTGTCTTTTACGCTAAAATCTAAATTTCATTCATTACTATATGTACTTAGATTCTCATGGCATTTCCCCTTAATTTGTACTTAATAAATTCAATATTAACTTATTTATCACTAATTTGTCAAAATAAGTTTTTTGATCGAGGTTTACATTTCTCATTTTTCTTATTCTTTTTATTCATTTAAACTCGTCACTGGTTTTGCCAACGTTACAAGTTTTAAACTAAAAATCATGACTCTCAATTCAACTTCAACAACATCTTTAAATTTATTTATGGAGATCATTATCTCTCTCACATGACACATTTATTATCATTCATATTATTTATTCATTTTTTTCATACTGAATCTCCATTACTCATCGAGACCTCATTATTTCAATCCTATGTTTTTTTTTAATTATTTATTTTTATTTATGGGGGTTTGCATGTTACCAGATCCATAAGCAAGTATGCTAGGTGAAAGAAATTGACAATGTCTAATTAATTTCCTAGATCCACGTAGAGCATAAATTAAATCAGCTTTTACAAGAATTTGAATAGTTACTTCATAGTTCTACATGCAACTTGAATAACTTCTCATCAGACAGAGTGCGTTAGAAGAAGAGGTGGAGACACTGAGGAACTCTCTGGATAAGCTTCAAAGCAAAATACGAGTGGTATGAAATTATCTGGTTAATGTCTGTTTTATTTAATTGTATTATTATGTTGTGTGTTTGCTTAATGCGGATTTTGTTGTGGCTTATAGGGTTTGGAAATTGAAAATCACTTAAAGAAGAAAGTTCTTGAACTTGAAAAGAAGCAAGTGGGTAGACTAATGTCTTCATGTTTGAGCTTCTAAATTTGATCATTGAATCCCTTTGCTAATTACTGAACTTGTTGACGTTTTCTGCAGGTTCTTTTGGACAAAATGGTTATGGAGGGGATAACAGAATTACACCATTACCATTCTCGCCATAGAGTTCAGATCACGAGTTTACTTAGCAAGGAAAGATCTCATATCAAATCAATTATTGATATGGCAGAAGAAAAGATGAAGCAATTTGATGTGATCAGCGAACAGGATTTGGTGGCTTGTAGAGTTGTAAGACTGCAAGAAGATGAATTTCGAGATGTGCATATGAGTACTGATGCTGATCTGGACTTAGCACCCAAGGTAGGTTAGCTACTATCATTGTACTTCATCTTCTCTCTCTTTATCTGCAGTGCATATAGAAATAGTTTGCTTCACCATCACAAGTAAATTCTTAAGGCTCATGAAGAATCACTTCCTGTGTACTTGCCATAGTAAATGGTTCCTTTATGGTGCCTCAGCGCTCCTGCCAGGGCCCCCAATAAGCCACTAGCTAGGTAGTGGTGGGATAATAAGCCAGGAGGAAGAGTAATCAAATGCTTCTTGACCAAGATAAATAGTTCTTGATAAACATATTAGTCTGCTACCTTTTTTAAAAAATAGTTATAGGCATAATCCTGCTCATGGAATGCTGCAATTGCAGTATTTTGGTGCAACAAAATTCCAATTCCACTCCATTAGAAGCTCTCTTATAAGTATAAAACAGTGGCACAGGGAGAAGTTAGCAAATAGAAACTGAGAAGCACTCTGCTAAAGCTGACCTTGTCTCCAATGATCTTTTGCAATTTGATGCGAGACCCAACTCCAAAATTTGCAATTAATAATCTGAGAAGAAAAATGGGTCAATAGAGTGAGTAAACTTCCTTGAGATCAGCTTTTATTATCTATTTTTCAGTCAAGCATCCACCTCTCAAGAATATTTTTATAACTCAGTCCTTTGATATCCAGTACTTTCTACCAACTTTTTGAACTGAGAGTTTTGTTCATAGACAAGAGATTACTAGTGCTCTAATCTTTTGTTTGAACTACTGGATGGTTTTTTAGTATGCACTTAATACAATACAGGATTGCACTGAACCTCTCCTAGTTTTTTCACTTAACATGGAACAAAGATTCAGTAAAATATTGCACTGAACCTCCATCAATCTGAGCATGAAGAGAAAATACATAGGTGTTTGTGTCAAAGATTCCATGTATGGTATTTCAATAGTTCAAGTTGATGATAGCATCCCTGTAGAATTGTTTGTCCTGGTCGCCAAGTCTCACTCAGCTAACCCTACCTATTTTTACCAACAAGCCCTTCACTCTGCCTTCTGTTTTGGTTTGATTCGATAATTCTTCTTGTCTCTGTACTTGTGATGAGATTTTAAGGTAAAGAAAATACTTCAACAGAATCAGAAGGTCAAAAATAATTTGTCCTACTGTTTCTCATTGAAGCAATTTCTATTTCTTGTTTATTGATTTATACATTTTTACATTCATCACCTGCTGTAGAGAATTGACCAAGGCGCACTAGATACTGTGGCTCATTCAGAAGGCAACACATCTGAAGCCCTTGCACAGGCCATGCAAGAAAAGGTTCTGTGATATATTTCATGCCCTATGATTTACTTTCTATATCTCTGTTCTCTGTAAATATTTAGTCAGTTGGATGTTCAAGTTATGCAGCTGATTTGAAATAATTATTCTTCTTTCGGCTCAATTTTGTTTTCCTCGTCAGGTTGCAGCATTGTTGCTTTTATCTCAGCAGGAAGAAAGACATTTACTGGAGAGAAATGTCAATGCAGCTCTTCAGAAAAAGATAGAGGAGCTTCAAAGAAACTTGCTACAAGTAATTCCTGTAGATTCTTTTTACTTGCACGTCTTGAATGTTTGCCTCTTTTTTACTTGAATATTATACATAACTCGGCAAAAGTTTTGCAAATTGACATATGGACTTTGAGAATTATGCTTCATTATAATAATTATCTTATCATATATGGAGGAGACATTATAAAAATGTTGGTATGCAGGATGAAAGACCTTTCTCCTTGGTATTTGTCACATGGATCTCTTTCCTCTCTGAATCTGGATATCTTCTAATATGAAGTTTTGATAAAGAATTTATCAAATTTAAAATTTCATATCCTTCCTGAACCTCATAATGAGTGCACAGATGTGATGATTTAGGTCACCAATGAAAAGGTTAAAGCTCTTATGGAGTTGGCGCAGTTAAAGCTCGAATATCAACAACTACAAAAGTATGATCTCTTCTTTTCCCTAAAGCATAGCACGCAATCATGCTTTGTTAAAATCATTGTTTTTCTATACTTATTTTGTTTTCTGCTGCCAATTCTTTTATTGGAACTTGAATGCTGCCAATGACTTTGATAAGGACCTTTCCCCAAAGCTATGGAGCTTTGATGCATGATCCTTTGTTATATTATTATTTTAGAGGTGTTTGCTAGTATTCACAAGGTTAATTTCTCAGAATAAACCTTCAGAAGTTCATGCAGCTTGTATGGTCTAAATCATATTAAAATACTTTATTAATTAAGATATACAGGTTATTTGTGAGCAATACTGATTATTATGAATTTTGATATCCACTAGAGGTTATTCCAGATCGAAATAAAAGGTTGCAGTTTTATTTTTCAGAGTATATTGAACTTTCCTTCAAATTGATGTTCACTCCTGAAATGCAATCGTGTTCTCCTGTCACTTCTCTAGTTGTCTGTCTTGTTTTTGCTCTGATGTGGCTTTCTCTTGATATGTCATTAAAGTAACTGGTAACTCTTGTTAAAAAAATGTATTAAAGTATGCATGAATTCCTTTTCCCTTGCAACATATGCACACTTTGATCTGATGACTAAAACTACCTGCATGAATTTAATTCGTGCAGAAAAGTTGGCAGTGAAATAAAAGGAGATTTTTCAGCTGACACTGGGGAGATAAGACTTTCTAATATAGAAAGAGATGGAAAGATAAGAAACCTGTTGAAGAGGACATATCTAAGACGTTGGATGGGCACAATGGATTTTCGTGGAAATGAAGCTCAAACCTGCCCGAGTAGTGAAGGGAATTTCTCTGGGAAAAGAGCAAATGACATGGATTTTGCCAGGTTAGTAAAAACTAATTGGATTCCATAACAGAAGACTAGATTGGTGAAGCCTGCAAGTCAGATCTTACCCTCTGATGCCCCCCCTCCCCAAATCTATCTATCTATCAGCAGAAAGGAAGGAAGAAAAACTCTTCTACGAAATAACTGTTAATGAAATGGATGTTTATGGTTGTGTGTTCTCAGAATGAAGATTGAAAATGCCACTCTCAAGGAAAGCATGGAATGTATGGACCACCTAATTTCTTCAATTCACAGACTTCACCTTGCACTTCTGAAGGTAAATGTTTCTTCATCACATGTACATAGCTCAGGAATGGATGAGCTATGTAGGATGCTACAGTAATATAAATACTGTTAGGAATGATGATACAGTTGAAATTTTGCTGCTTCTTTTCTTTTTTCCCTTCTCTTTAGGTCATGCAATATCATAATAATATTAATATGATGTTGATTTCGTTACTTGCTCCATAAAGGTTCTTGTCTTGATGTTTGGTTAGATAATCTGTCCATATTTTGAAGCTAATAGGTTTTCTGTTGCTGATGCTGCATAATCTATAGGTCAAAGAGTCAGATACTCGTGAAGGTACCAGTACTGGCTTGCTAGAAGCTCTTAATGATATCATTTCTGAGGCTAGACTTGTGAAGACTGCCCTCGGAAGCTCCTTACCTATTAGTTGGTCTGCTGAGGCAGATGATGCATCAATTGGTGAAAGTGTCTGCGATGAACTAAGTGATATTTATGGGAACCCCAGTAGAGAGAAGATAGATTCTGTTTCTGCTGCAGGTTTTGAGATGGTGGAGCTTCTCATACTTGCAGCTCAGATATTAAAGGACAATAAAACCACAAAGGGTTGCTGAGATTGGAGTTTGTTTCATTCTGGTCTGTGTGGGCTTTGTTCTGTGATGAAAAGCATACTAAAGGGACTTTTCGGCAAAGAGAAGTGAAAATTTGTGCAGTGTGAAGGAAGAAGGCGAACTTTTGGAACAACTTAATCAGTGCAGAATGAAAGCCAATGCTTATCTTGTCATTGTAGAGCCTTTTATTGTATTTATGGTGTTTTGAAAGGAAAGGAAAGGAGGAGGGAATAGAGTTCAATTCCTTTCCTTTGTATATACATGGTTAGACACAAGCCAGTTGCATAAAGTACAGTAATATGAACTGGGTTATTAGATTATTTCAATGACAAAGTTTCTGAGCTGTGTATGCTTCCTTTCAGTACTGCCTGTTGTATTTTAATTGTCAAAGTTTATGTTGAGCGATTGAGGGATGATGCATTTTCTGTTGGCTTTAAACTCACTGGGAAAATTTGTGGTTAGTACATGCCACGTGGCAGGAACTGCTTATGCCATGAAGAAGTCATGAAGCTTTTTTATGCCTCATTACGTGTAGAATTACTTGTTTATCTTGAATGTTGCTGCTTTAAAATGCTTTACTGTAGGGTGGGACGGCATCTTTCTTTTTCTGAACAACGCAGTTTCTTTCTTGGTCGATGCAACTTTTTTCCTGCTGAATTGTTCACAACTAAATAGAACACGGTGATAATCATTCAGGATACCGAAATCTTTACGTATTTTGAGGAAACAGAGGATACAAACTATGCCACGTAGTATCTCAGGTTACTCAATCTTGGCAGAAATTTCAACTGACACATCACACTCAGAGTTCCCACAAAATTACAGCCATGGGACACCAACACATCTAATCTTGCAAGCGAAAACCAATCCTTGACGTATAGAAGAGAAGAAAATCCATGAAGAGCCTGCGATGCCATTTATGGTGGGAAGGGCTAAAAAGGGCTAGAGACGGGGACAAGAAGTCTTTAGTCGATCATGATTCGGCGGCAATTTCCACAGCGGTGATATTCACAGTGACTGGATTTTTCTCGCGTTCATTCTCAAGCTGGCTGTAGTTTCCTTTCTCCTTGAAAAGTTGGATAAGATGATGCTTGCAGTAGAGTTTTCCCTCATGTGCAATGTAGTTAGATGGGCTTATTGTACAACCTCCATGGGTACACTTAAAACAGCTCCGATGGTATGGAGTTCCATTTACTGTAACCTGGAAGAAGATCAAAGACCACTCTTCAGAAAATGTTTGTCATCTTTGAAGAGGATGATCCTCTGTTTCTATGAAAAAAGTCTTCATTTCTTACCTTCTCGATAGGATAGACAGTCTTGTTGCACCCAACACATTTTTCTCTGGTGCCAGCAAACAAATTCGAGACCTTGCTTGCGTTCTGTGAGATATATCAAGTTCAGTTTAATTATTTAGTGGATAGAAATTGAGTACAATAAATAGCAAGAAACAACATACTATCATTTTCCAATCAATTATTTAAGAGATCACCTCATTATCAACAGGTTTTTCTGGTTTCACAATTTTTGGTGTTCCTGGCAGAAATTAATTATAGAAAGTGAGAGGGCAAATTGAATTTAAGTTAAAAGAATTTAACTGGCTAGTGATAATAATAGTACGATTTGAAGTGTGTAAATTTTGATGATGGCTTAACTGTGCTTTTACCTTCGAAACTCTTGTCTAGACTGCCAGTTCTCTTGAAGAGTTGGTCATAGTGAGGTCTGCAGTACAGAACCCCTTCAAAAGAACTGTAGTTGCTTAGCTGCTAGCACAAAACAGTATGCCGATGAGTGCTCATCAAGAAATGCAATGAGTAGTTAATTGGCTTTGAGGACAGCAATTTGACATTCCTTACCATCAACAGAAAACGGAAAGCAATTTCAAAAGAACCAAGAAAATGAAAGATGATTCTCAGAAATCCTGGCTCTTAGATTAGCCTGAAAATATGTTTTATGCTGCTGGCCATATGTATATTAAAAAAAAGTTTTAATGGGCCTTGAAAATTTGGAACTAGATTAATGTAAAGAAGAATATGGTGTGATCTGATCAGAAAAAAAATTGATGGAAAGGGTTGTAGCCAACATATATATATATATATATGAAAGACAATTCTGAGAAGAAAAAGGTTCCCGAGACATTACAGTTCAAAGAAGATAATAAAACATGAACAAGGATATTACAGTACCGATATGCTGTTACCTTTAGGGTACCCCTGCAATGGTGGCATCTAAAGCAGGCCTTGTGATAAATCCTGTTATCAGCCGTCAACTTATCAACAAGATACACTGTCTTGTCACAAGCCATACATTTTTGCTGGGTTCCTGCAAATGCTGCCATATTCTTTTTCTTCCTCAAGGATGAATAGCAAGATGAAGAGCAAGAAACCTTAGCACTTGTGCGCCGATTGTGATATTTCTCGTTTGTGTTGTGTCTTTAGCCTTTGCCTTACTGTCTTGTCTCTCTTCAAGCTGTATCTTGGCTTATATTATACCGAAGATAGGGGAGCTTAAAGGAGGAGATAAAAAGCAATGGGTTGCAGATAATCGCGGGTGACATGAAAGCAAACCTGTACATGATTGACAGGAATGGCCTAGCGCCACCTAGCTATCATTTTGTCCGATTTCTAAGTAATTCATATCAGATAGGATAATCCTTCTGCTGTAATCATTCTACTTTCTTTCTCTATTTCTGGGAGGTACAATTATAAAACACGTGTTGTCATGAGATAATTTTTTCTACGGGAATATCCTATCGTTGGCATGGCTGCAGCACCCTTAAGCTTGGTATTGGACAACATGCTTTAGATGTGTGCTGTCACGGGATAATTTTTCGCTACGTGAATATCTTATCGTTAGCATGGCTGCCAGCACCCTTAAACCTGGTATTGGACAGCATGCCTTAGATGTGTACCCGTGCACATTTAACACTAACACTGTAACCCATGCTATTCCAAGGAAGTTGACAATTCAAGCTTTTGGCTCCCAAATTTATCTTTTTTCCTGTTTCTTAGAAATATTCTCGGTTTAGCTAATATTCGAGGAAATAAAACAGATGAGTTATTATTGATATAAAGTTGATTTTCTAGGTAGATCACAAGGGAACATGATGAGTAAGTCCTTTTTCACAAAGGTGGTGGGTCTTGAATTACATTGAGTGCTCGAATATCATCATGAAGTTCCTGGCTGGATGCCTTGCTAGACGTTTCTTTTTCGTTGTCATGTTTTATTCTTTGATTGCTTTTTCCATGAGTTATAATCGGCCAGTGCAAGTGATTCATCAGATGGATAATCTTTTTTAAAAAAATTAGGTAATTGGCATCAATCAAAGCCTATCAATGATGCTCCATGTAACTAGTGACCGAGTGAGCTCTCGGGTTAATGCAAATTTGTCTTCAACAACACTCAACATTACAATTGGAAATTTTGGTTTATTATATCAGATCAGATTGTAAATCTGTCATCATTGTATCTCCAACTTGCTGGCTGAAGCTAAAAATCATGTCGATTTCATATGTTCACCTCAAATTTATTCGTGGCAAAACGACAAGGGGCATTTTGCCTATAAATACCTTTTTCTATTATACCAGGTGAAGTGGCCAACCTCACGAATAAAGATATAAAATTAGCATAATTTTATTTTAAAAAATAAAAACATTTGAGTGATAAAATTAAAATTAAAATAAATAAATTTAAAAATAAAAAATAAAAATGAACTTATGATAACCTTTAAAACCGATTATCCTAGTTAT
>NW_011499883.1:822462-880218 GCF_000495115.2 Populus euphratica
CAATTAGTATAATGAAGCCCACGTCTGAAATATTTAGCAATTTAATTAAAATTATAATAACCGAGCATCGTACGGGCATTTGGTCTAGTGGTATGATTCTCGCTTTGGGTGCGAGAGGTACCGAGTTCGATTCTCGGAATGCCCCAGTTTTATCCTATTTTTGGTTTAAATTATCATTTTTAACGTAGTTTGGCGTTGGTCCTGTGATCTTTCCCAAAGTCAACTGCACTGCAATAGGAAAGTTCCAAGACCGTACATAATTTTTTTAAGACAATACGTCCGAAATATGTAGAAATTTAATTAAAATTATAATAACTAACCTGAGCATCGTACGGGCATTTGGTCTAGTGGTATGATTCTCGCTTTGGGTGCGAGAGGTCCCGAGTTCGATTCTCGGAATGCCCCAGTTTTATCCTGTTTTCGGTTTAAATTATCACTTTTAACGTAGTTTGGCGTTGGTCCCGTGATCTTTTCCAAAGTCAGCTGCACTGCAATAGGAAAGTCCCAAGACCGTACATAATTTTTTTAAGACAAAAAAGATGGTGGAATTGATAAGCAAATAAGCATTTGGTCAAGAAAGATCAAAAGTCTAAAAACATACCTTTGGACACGGCAAAGCAATCAATGCAAGACCATTAGCCTCTGAACCTGCCAGAATGGACATAAACACATTTCAAGCGGAAGTTCAATTCCTCAATAAAAATGATTGTGCTTTTTCCCTTATAATTCTGGTAGTGAGAAATCCTAAAACCATCAAGGAGACTGCAACTCCTTTTTTCTGCTAACATATTATAAGTTTTTCCTGCTAATAACCTTACACCGGGACAAACTGAGATCTAAACCTTCAAGCTTGCAAATGCATTAGTAGCAGAAATTTCGCATGTTGAGTATCACCAACTGGGCATTTGGTCTAGCCGTATGATTCTCCTTTGGATGCGAGAGGTCCCAAGTTATTATTTCTAACCATACGACATTTTTTTTATCCATCTTAAAATGTAGCAAGACAACAACATGAAAACAATGATATAATATTTTGATCTGCAGATATATTAGTTTCCAGACAAGATTCTAATCCACTGAACTTAAAAAACCAGATAGCTGTGGATGTTAATGACAGGGTGGTCAAGCCAGAAATATCTCTGCATCAAACAAGTATTCAGTATAATGACCGCATGTATATCTGAGTTCCAGTTCATCTACACGGTGGAAATTACCTTTAAAAAGCCTTTACACCCAAACCAACCAGGAAAGTGAAAAATGCAATGAATGAAAGACCGATACCCATATTTCACTAGCAGAGTAAATAATTAGAAAAACACCCAGTGAACATTAGCAAATGGGCATTTGGTCTAGTGGTATGATTCTCGCTTAGGGTGCGAGAGGTCCCGAGTTCAATTCTCGGAATGCCCCATGTTTGTTTTGCTAATTAATTCTTTAGTTCCCATGATATATTCCAGTTTGAAATATTTTAGCCAAGGAAACTAACCTAAAATCAATTCTCATGGTAAATATCGAAGGACAGGAAAAAAGAAAAAAAAAAAAAACTGTAATGGCACAATCTCACCTCATTTATCGGGAAAAAGAAGCCCTTTTTGCAGGGTTAAGTAAACACTAAACCCAACCAAATGGCAGCACTAACACACAATCAAATGTATAGACATTGTAGTGATGCATAGCCATTTCATCCCTATCCCATATTTAAAACATGTTGCATTGCATCAACAGCAAGCCATCTAGTCAGAAACTTCATTCACACAGATTCAACTTCATTCAAGAAAGAAAAAAAGATTCATGACACTTAGCATCCCTCTAAAAGAATTTTAGTTGCTTGGCATGATTTCTCCTTAGTCTAATTGATTAATAAATTTATTACAAATTAAAGACAACAGTAAATGGGCATTTGGTCTAGTGGTATGATTCTCGCTTTGGGTGCGAGAGGTCCCGAGTTCGATTCTCGGAATGCCCCAGTTTCATACCGTTTTTTGGTCTCAAGAAATCATGTGAAACCTGATTTGTTATTGCCAGCATATTATTTTTCGGGGGTGGGTTTCCAATATTAATTTAAATAATTTGACTCCATGATCTTTCTCAAAGTCAACTGCACTGCAATGTGAAAATTCCAAAAACTCTCTCCAAGGAATTGACCTTGTACATATAAGCATTCGATCATTAAATCAAGTAGTAAAATCAAGAAATATACCTGTGGCCTCGTCAATCAATGCAGAACCACCAGTCTCAACCCTTCAAGATGGTGCGAAAATGCATATCAACAAACAACCCAGCAAGGTTTAGAAAGGTCGAGTTATGCCTGCATCATGTGTGATGAGCTAAATATCAATATTTAATGATTAATGTAAATCTTTGGTTCCCAGGAAGTTAAAGTCCATATAGTTTTTGGTTCCCATGCAGGTTCAGATATTTTAGCAAAGAACCTAAAGTCAACTCTAACAGAAGAGCATTATATTTTATGGAAAATCTAGATGTATATTTTTTTCTAGTAAGATTCATTACCAATAAAATGATCAATAAATAAGTAGACTCTGCTGAAATCAAGGTATGCAAGCTAGGCTCACACCTATCACTAGCATCAGACATTGGAGAGAAGTCATTTACCTGAACCTGCCAAATGGTGTAAGAGGATGCAAAGCGTTCAGTAACTCAATTGACATGACAAAATAAGAGAACAGAAACATACCCAAAGCTACAATTAATGCAAGAGGACATGCTAGACCACGGGAAAGAATTCGAAAGTCAGCTTGTATATGTACACATCAAAAGGTTCAGTCTCTTGGGCAAGAAATCTCAGTGATTGGCTTTCTGCCAGGTTTACTGTCAGCTCAGTCTTTCCAAATAACTAAAACGATAGGATATATAGTTTAATGTCAACGATCTATATGCTTTCCATCAACACATTTTATAGCATGAGTTTTTCTGTTTTGGCAAACATTCAACTCAATGCAGTAGAGCCTGTTAATGTTCAGAAGGAAAAGAAAATCATATGAGGAACCTTCATTGATATAAATCATAGTTTAAGAATCAAGAAAGTATCTCATTCGGTTAGTGAATAAGAAAATATGTGGTTAGATAATCCAAAGTGATTCGGGTAAATTCTCAGGTTGGGTGCAAAGCAACCAATCCCAGAATAAAACGGCCCATTTTCCTGTTTCAGGAATTAAAGGGCCATATAGGTTTTGCTTTCCTGGATCATAGATGGCATTTGGTCTACTGGTATGATTCTTGCTTTGGGTGCAAGAGGTCAAGAGTTTAATTCTCAGAATGCCCCATTGGAATCATGCTATTCATGACAGGATGAAACCAGAATTTTTTGGTTACCTCGATATTTACAGAATAATTAAAGAAACACAGAGAATTAAATCCCAACTTAGCCCACAAAGAATAAATTGATAGAGTTGACCACTGAGATGGGCATGCAAGAAGAAACCAGAGACATTATTTTACAGCACACTATTCATGTTCAGGTGCAAAAATCATTTTAGAAGAGAAGCTCCACTGCAGATTTGATTGGTAAATGATTCCAGAAAAATAACAACATTGACGAGTGTCTGATTTACTACAGCACCAAAATATGACATGGAATGGACTGCACGGGTGACAAAAATGAACTGGACACTGCCTTGAAACAACACGATAAAATTTAGGCTTCGTAAATGAACATAACCTGTAGCCTGATTAGGTCCAAAAGGCCCTCGATTTTGCCCACCCCTTCTGCCAAAACACAGACATTAATGAAGTTGATGGAACTTCACAGAGCATGCCAATGAACTTTTAGTTTTGCTGACCCTGATTTGATGTTCTATTAAAAAGTGATGGTCGAGTATAAGTGGCAAGACAACCATCAGTCGCAAACTCAGATAAACTACGACATCCAGCATGAAACATAAAACAACAAATTCACAACTTTTACTACATACAGCCACAACATTGAGGGAAAAAATACATGGGAAAAAAATAACATAAAAGAATATGCAGCCAGGCTTCTAATCCAACATTATAACTGACACCAAACAAAAAGAAAAAGGTTTTTCAATTAAAAATTACACAAAAACAAAACCCAGAAAAAAGAGTCAGGCAACTTAACATGGAAAAGGCTGCAACCCAGAAGCTTCGAAGAGTTGCCCAGTATTATCTTTATAAACAAAACAATCTATGAGGACAGTAAACCTACATAGCTAACAAAAGTAACCATAACCCACAAACTGTCACTACAAGGTTTCGCATGTCATACCTTTAATTTGCCTACTCAATCATACTCTATAATTTTTAAGCCAGGGGGAGAGAGTGTGAGGGTAAAGAGTTTGTAATTACTATACAGGCCTAGCTTGAATATGTTCTATGGGAGATGTCAGCGTTGGTTCAACGTCTTAAGAAATAGAGAGAGGAGTTCAGATGATAAAATAGGAGAGAGAAGAGGGAGACAAAAAAAGGTATGTCGACAATATATTATCAACATATATTATATTATTAGAAAAATCCAACGACATAATTTTAATTATATTTTAAAAGATTATCAACAAAATTATAAGATATAATTAGAATTATTTTATTAAAATCTTTATAATATCGGGTATATCAAAAAAGAAATTCTAATATATCTTCCATAACTTATTTATTTATCATTTTTTTCACATATCATATCATCTTATTTTCTTTTTATATATAAAAAGCCTTATCTAACTATTAAATTTTTATAAATTTTAATTTGATTTTTATTCAGATTAATTAATTTGAATGAAAGATAGATTTTGAGACAATTACAATAGTTGTTCATAGTTGTTCATGGTTGTGTTTAAACTTCCCTAATACTTTTCTAGCTAGTGTTATTTTATCAAAATTAACTAAAATATTAAAACATGTGGGCTAAATATTGTGAAGCCAATATTGTTCATACACTCATAAAATATTGAAGATATACTGTGTAATTTTTAATAATTTATTTTAGTTTCTAAAGTTTTATTTTGAATGATTTAATTTTAATTGCAAACCAATTGCTTTTGATTTTTGAATGATTTAATCTTAATTGCAAACCAATTGCTTTTGATTTTTTAGGTAATGGTAGAATTGAAAGGAGAGGGATCAAAATGAAAATGACATAAAACATGGGTGGTGTGCTAATTTTTTTTTAAAAAATACATTTAAGTTCTTAAACTTTTGAAAACAATGGAAATTATATAATTTAGGTTCCTTTAGATTTCACAAAAATCAATTTTTGTATAAAATTTTATTTATAATATTTTTTAATTCTTGGTTAGAGCAATGAGAGAGAGAAGAGTCATCAAATTTCAATGATAAAAGAAAAGGTCGTCGTTTAAGCCATTTCTAATCACTAAAAAGGGTCTTTTGGTATCCATCGATTTCATAAGATGAAAAGGGCCCGATAGTGGTTGTTTAAAATCTCAATGTTGTTTGAAAAAAATAAATCTAGACCAAGAAAGATAAATCTAATTAAATTTAATTTTGCATTTTTGGACTACTTTGTAGGTATTTTGAGTTGAAAAATTGGTTTATGGGTATTCCAAAGATGGACATGAGGTTTTGTTTTTGGTTAAAATGACTTAAAAATTAAGTTTTTTGGATTAAAAAAGCACTACCCCAATTACCCCGCCACCAATAGGTGGCTAAAATTTGGCTTTACAAACAACATATCATCAACATATTCTTTTTTTTATAAAAAAATAACCTTTTAAATATATATATATATATATATAAAAAAAAAAACCAAGCCCAAGAGCTTGAGAGCTTGAAGGTCCACCTACGCACCTCAATTTATCATTGCAATGGCTCAGGCCCGCTGTGCCATGAGCTCGAGATGTTTCTTGGTCTTTTTTTGTATTTTTAAGGTTTAATATAATATTTTTAAAACAATTATTAAATTTGGTCGATTTCATGACCAGAGCACCAGTTTGGCAAGTTAAGTCACAATATTTAGACTTTTTTTTTTCTAATATTACTTTTTTAATTGATATCTTTTTTCTTAAATAATTTTTAAATTTATTTTTCAAGCAATATCTCTCCTCAGTGTGCTATTTTTCTTTTTATTTAACAATTTTTAGATAGAGATTTTTTTTAAAGATATTATATATATTTAATTTTTAAAAAGATTATTTAGAGGCATAGGCTGGCGAGAACTGAGGCTGTCTAAAATGACTTAAAAATTAAGTTTTTTGGATTAAAAAAGCACTACCCCAATTACCCCGCCATCAATAGGTGGCTAAAATTTGGCTTTGCAAACAACATATCATCAACATATTTTTTTTTTATAAAAAAATAACTTTTTAATATATATATAAAATCAAGCCCAAGAGCTTGAGAGCTTGAAGGTCTACCTAGGCACCTCAACTTATCATTGCAATGGCTCAGGGTGTGCCATGAGCTCGAGATGTTTCTTGGTCTTCTTTTGTATTTTTAAGGTTTAATATAATTTTTTTAAAAAAATTATTAAACTTGATCGAGTTTATGACCAGAGTACAAGTTTGGTGAGTTAAGTCACAACATTCAGATTATTTTTTTTCTAATATTACTTTTTTAATTGATATCTTTTTTCTTAAATAATTTTTAAATTTATTTTTCAAGCAATATCTCTCCTCAGTGTGCTATTTTTCTTTTTATTTAACAATTTTTAGATAGAGATTTTTTTAAAAGATATTATATATATATTTAATTTTTAAAAATATTATTTTGAATCATCTATAATTTTTTTAATCTTTTATATAGATGAAATTTATTTTTAAAAATAAAAAATATTTTCTTTTAAATAATATTTATAATATATGAAACCTTGTATAATATTATTTTATTTTATTTTATTCAATTAATTTAATATGTGTATCTATTTCAATATTTTTTAATTAAATAAATAAATATTTTTAATAAATAAATTCAACAAGCACAACTAGATAGATATCTCATGTTTTCAGATTAAATATCTTAATTTATATCTGTTTTTTTAGTTATTATTAATGAATGTTTTCACCGTTTATTAACCTCCATAAATTTTTTTTATTTATTTCATTATATATATGCATGATTTTTTTATTTATATATTTTTTATGTATAAAATTACATTAAAAAAAGTTAATATATACAATATTTTTATAAAAAAAATATTTAATCTACGATGTTCAAATAACTAGTTTTTTCCATTTTAGAATGGTAAAAGACACCACTTTCGAATGCTACAGTTTTTATAGTACCAGGTTAATTTGTACTTATAAAGCGATAGTTAAACTAAAAGGTAGGCCCAGTACCATGCTGTATTATTAAGAGGGTTGTAGCTTTAAAGTAGGTTTGAAAATACGGTACATATTATTTATTAAAATATTTTTTATTTATAAATATATTAAGATAATATATTTTTATTTTTAAAAATTTATTTTTAATATTAGTATATTAAAATAATTTAAAAGCTGAGTCTAGCGAGGGACTAGGCTGCCGCACGGGTTTATTCGCGTAGCAAAAAATTACCCCGTGACACTAGCGGCTCATAAATGTCATAGTTAAACCCAACCTAAACGATTTCTAGTAAAGTCATAATCACCATCCCCCTCACATTCCTTGCCGCAAAACGAGAAAGCTAGTTCTTTCAATCGGGAAAGACGCCAGTTAAAATAGTTGATGTTGTTTGGCGAAAATCAACTACCCTCAAGATAGATTTGTTATATTTGTGGCATGATTTCTTTAAAATCAAACCTTTTTACGAGTCCTTCAACTTGCATGAGGCCATGGGTGTTTAGAGTTTAGACCGCAGCCAAAAATAGGTGAAGCCAACAGGTGTGCCATGCACGCACAGCAACTATTCCACAGGGAATATACAACCACCAGCTGAAGGCAAGTACCAGCGCCTCAGAGAAATACAAAACTGACGACATAAGCAAAATCCATTATTCCATTCAAAACCACTGAGTAGCAAGTTTGCATTCGGAAATCACACCAAATATTGATTAATATTCACATATAAAAATCAAACCAGTAAGCAACCAAACAGCATACTGGCGAGTCAATAAAACTTGGATGTGAACTCAAATGATACATGCAATGACTAGGCCACAAGGAGAAAATAAATAAAGACAATGATCAGGCATCGATAACCCAGTTAGACATGGCGGACAATTTAAAAAAAAAATGAAAATGAACAACTCAAAAGCATAACTGCGACAGTGAAAGGTACAGGAACTGATGCTCAATTCTTCGATTTTGAATGTTTTACAAGCCAGTCAATAACTGTGTCGATGTTGGTTGAGTTCTTGCATGATATCATGTAGCAGCATACTTCTCTGTCGGTGATGGACTTAAGCCCCCTGCACAGAATAACATTATTCATACCATAAAATGCTCTGAAAACAGATAATACAAAAGCGTTTGACAAGCCTCCTAAATGGATCTTAAGATATTTAGTTGAAGCTTACATTTGTTCCATGAAATCTTCCTTGGACAAGGCTCCTGGTTTGTCAATCTTATTTCCCAGTACCAGCAAAGGGATACCACTCAGAGAGGGTTTACTTAAAAGATCGTGGAGTTCACTTCTCGAGACAGATAAATTATCAAAATCAGCAGCATCCACAACATATCTGCAAGAAAATCAGAGAAAACAAGTAATATAAATTACTAAGCTCATTTACCAGACAGTTGAATGCAGAAGAAATCTTATCCATAAGCAAATCTTCACCATGTGCACCAACATTCACTAATTTAACTAGTTTGCAGCCCCCACACAACTAAAATGGTACATTGTAATCCACTTGCTTAGCTTTGAAATACAGAGGTGCAGATGCAACAGAAAGAGTGGGATAAACATAAACCATGAAGTAAATGAAAGGCAAACGTGAAATTGCAACTCTTTTATTGAGGGCACTGTATGAATAGGATCTTCTATTAGTCCAAAATCCCATCCAATAACACTATAAAAGCATTTAAAAAGTGACCAGAAATTTCTATGGGAGATTAAAATCCACCAAAAGACCAACAAAACACATGTTTTATTTCACATAGGGAAACAAACAAAAGAAAAAAATAAAATACAAAATGTCCTCCGCAATTAATAATAAGCAATGGCCATTTTTAAAACTAATATAATGAGAATTCCCAAGTTCGAAGACAGTTTTATAAGAATATTAAAAGTGTGAGACATACACAATGGCTGAAACTGCACGACAATATCTCTCCCACATACTGCGGAACCTTGGTTGACCTCCAAGATCCCACAACTTTATTGTGACATTGCCTTTTGTAACCTTCCTCATGTTAAATCCAACCTGTAGGAAAAAAGAGGTGACTAAAATGTCAATAGGATTAACATCATCATGAAGTAAAAAAATATTGCAATTTGATTGAAAGCTTCTCAGGTATAATTTTCCTCGTAATGGAATGACAATTTTTGAGATAATGGCATACTGTTGGGATCATGTCTTCGCTATATCCACCAGTCTAGAATCAACAAGCCAGAAACAAAAATACAGCCATCAGCATCAAAACCAAAGTAGAAGAGAAGCGTATAAAATATATATCACAACTCTCACAAGAACTTTTACTTACAGCGATAACATTTACAAGAGAAGTTTTCCCGGCATTCTGAAGTCCTATAAGAGACAGCTCCATTTCTTGCTTGAAAAAGAGACTATAAACACATTAGAGAAAACAGGTTAGATAGAAAGATTCAATTATGTGTAAAAGTCTCTCCAGGTTAGAAACCAACGGAAAAGATGAGCAGCAAGGATAAATGTGTTCATTTCAACCCAGACAGCCTGGCAATAAATATAGAGAAACTCCCAATTTAAGAATGAACATTCATGCCATCCATCTCAATATTGGAGATACGGACAATCAAATACAAATGAACAATCTGCCTTGAAGCATAAGGCTTCACAAAAAATAACTTTCCGTACAGAAAAAAGTCTTTAAAGCCCATCCAAAAAGAATAAGAGCAAAAAGGCCAGTGGATATAGCATGGTTTATAGTTCTCATGGAATATTTTTTTCATAGGAACAGTTGAAAAAATAAATGAATTTCAAGCAGAAGGGTACATGACTTGAGTATCAAAATCTTTTCGATTATCTTAACAACCAGTAATCTGTTCAACACAAGTGGAACTTTTTCTGATTGTCTCCCCGCATGGAAAATCAGAAAGAAGCATAAACAAGACTTGAAAGCAAAGACAAAAACAGTGTGGAATAAACAAGACATATAAGTGTGTGCTGTGGTAGTTTTTGCGGTTACGGTTTGAAAAAACAGGTTTAAAAAAAGCTATAAATAGCAGCTTTTTCTTAACCAAGTTTTAAAAGAGAGTTTTCAGTGAAACCATGTAAAACTGTGGTGTGTGTTAATTAACCAAACACTTTCAAAACTGTGATTGGAATAAGAAGTAGTTTCAACCACACCTCACCATACTACCAAACAGACCCACGCCAGCATCTTTCCTTTTTTCACACTTATTACAAAAAAATTTCTATAATTCAGCACAGCCATAACATTACAGCTTCAAATTTTCTAAATTTTTTTAACAACAATGGCAATTGATGCTGTTGTTTTCTTCCTTCACAAATCAATGCTGCTCCGGTTCAAAAACTCATCGTATCAGGTTCATGGAGCTTTAGTGAAGCTAAACTTAAGACTTTTAAGCTCATAATAATCCAATCATCATATCGTGTGCATTCAGACTATATCATTGCCCTTATTCTCATCATCATTACAGCCGTCTTTACCACCATAAATTAACACACCTCATAGTAATGAATTGATGGCATGACAATTACATTAACAACACCCCCTTTCTACCATCCCAATCGCAACAACCACTGCCACAACAGCAATACCACAAAAGCCTCGCAATTCCTCCATAGTTCCACTCTTGCAGCCAAGGTCACCCAGAAAAACAATTAAAACTAATTCCAGGTGTTGAAAATCAAGTATTCCATCCTATGATTCGTATAACCGAATAACCCGTAAAACAAATTCCACAGACTCCCTCCAAATAAATTACACAAGAAATCCAAAGTTCACATAAATCCCATTAGATTTCCCAATTAAATTATATATAAAAAAAAATTGAGCCTTTTCATTAATGGTTTAATTTGACAGTAAGCCTATCAATTAATATCAAAACCCAAATAACCATTGAAACCAATTTTTAAGTCACAATTCCCCAATAATCAATCTTTACAAATAAACCAAACAGCAAAAAACAAAAAAAAAAAAGTTCCAAACTTTCTCAGCATCCAAACAAACACAAAGATAAAAGGATCATACCTTCGTAGCCAATTGAGAAAAGCTTCCCATAACCCCATCTTTTTAGGTCCCAATTCTAGAAATTAGGGTTTGAAATCGAAGCTATAAGAAGAAGGAAAAAAGGAATGATTTGTACTTTGCTAAGAGAGGAGAGAGAAGATTAGAATTAGAGGTACAGACAGACAGTTGTTTTGGCTGTTTTTTTTCCTTTTCATTTATTGAAATCTATTTCCCTCCCTGTTTCTTTTAAAAATAGAAACGCCAGATAATAATAATTTTTCCACGCGCTGTCAAAGAGAGTGGTCAAGTTGAACCGGTTTGTACACCTTTAGCTCGCGTAAGAACCTCATTGGTGATGTACGTGCACGCGCTGAGGTGAGATGGGGAGAGAGGGTGCGAAATGTAGTGACACGATTACTTTAGTGCTGGCCATTTTTAAATCCACGCGATTTGAAAGAGATTGGTCAATTTGAACCAATTATAGTGGTGGCGGAAGGTGTAAGTGTACTGTTGGAGAAGTACGCGCACGCGCTAGTGATGAAAATGGGGGGTTTAGTAAAACCATGACGTGGAGTACTGGAAGAAAGGATTTGACTTTTTTCCACTTCAGCATAGGCTGGCTACCGGCCAGGTTCTTAGTTCGTAGTTGCGATCTCCAGGTTGTCCGATCAGCGGACCGACCAAGACAACTGATTGGACCGACATTTATTTGCTCTCCGCCAAATTTTTTTCTCAAACCGAAAATTAAAACATTGAGCTTCGTTGGAGCACATGACAATTTTATAATCATGGGACATTGCATACCATGTTCCTATGATTATAAAATTGTATGTTTTTATAGCATTTTAACTAGATGTGAGGCCCCGCGGGTAACAGCTGTTATAATAGCTTTGTGATTCAATTATTTGAGAATATAAAGCCAAAAATGGAGGGAACCTTTCTCCAATCATTGTTCTTCGTCCCAAGTCATGAGAATGAATAATTACATATTTAATACAACCAAAACGTTGAGGCTTTGTTGCCTGATAATGTACTCCAAAACACCAATTTGCAATACTGATCATGACAACATTGTTGAAATTTGTAGGCAAAGAACACTCTTTTCTTCTTCTCTACACTAAAAACAAGTTATTTGGAACTGCAACGTGTTTTATAATTTTTTAAATTAATTTTTTCTGTAATTTTAGAATATTTTAATATATTAATGTCAAAAATAATTTTTTTTTAAATATATTATTTTAATATATTTTCAAAACATTAAAAAATATTTATTACCACATCCACACATTATCAATATAATATACTTATCTAACAAAAACTAATTAGATCTTCAAATTAGTAGATTGATTATTAACATTATATATACTTTAACATTTTCTTTTATTACGATATAAATATCCTGAACAATTTGATAAAAGCCAGGCACATCATATTCCTAAGTTGTTAAAGCTTTGTATAACATTAAAGTTATCTGGAAGAAGAAGGATGGTTGTGTGAATTAAAAAGAGAGAATAAAATTTGCTGGAATGAATTATATTATTGATCATATCATGTATTTATATAAGAGCATTTACAATCATTCCAATAGATCAAGAATCAATTATTGTCTTGCAATTTATCATCCTATAGAATTAATTTTACAATAAAAAACCTAAAGTATACAAGTTATCTATTTCTAACAAGATTCTTAACACTCCTCCTCAAGTTGGAGAATGAATATCTTGCACTCCCAACTTGTAGATTATAAGTACAAAATTTTCTTTCTCCAAGAGTTTGGTAAAGATATCTGCCAATTGATGCTTATAGTTTACATATCTTGTTATCATAGAACTGTCTTAAACCTTGTTTCTAATATAGTGGAAATTCATCTTGATATGTTTAGTGTGCTCGTGAAAAACTGGGTTGGCTGCAGTATGCAATGCAGCTTTGTTACCACGATATAACAAAGCAGGTTCATGATGCAAAAGCTCTAAATCCCTCAGAAGGCATCGGAGCCATGTCAACTCACAATATGCTCATATCATCGCACAATACTCTGCTTTTGCAAAGGAGAGTGAAACTGTTTTCTGTTGTTTTGATCTTTAAGATATCAATGAAGGGCCAAGGAACATGCAGTACCCTGTGGTAGATCTCATAGTTAATGAGCAACCTGCCCAATCTGAGTTAGAATAAGCCCTCGACTTGAAATCAGTGTTCGAGGAAAAGAATAGGTCTTGACCAAGCGTACCCTTCAGGTATCGAACGAAGGGTTATTTTCATATGAAGCTTTTGGGATTGATGCATAAATCTACTCAAAACATGTACAACATAGGTGATATTTGGTCTTAAAACAGTCAAATAAATCAATTTACCAACCAGTCTCCTAAAACGACTCGAGTTTTTAAGCAAATCGCTCTTGTCCGACAATTTTAAGCCATGTTCCATAGGGGTATCGATAGGAGCTACACCTAATAACCCTACATCCTCAATAATTTCTAATACATACTTTCGTTGAGTAATGAAAATTCTGTTTTTGAAGGCTAAAACTCTATACCAAGGAAGTATTTTACGGGGCTAAGATCTTTAAGATGAAAATGACTGTGCATGAATTTTTTAGTCATAGCAACACTAACATAATCATTTTCGGTAATCAAAATGTCATCAACGTATATTAAAAAGGCAGTGAATGACTTATCTTGTTGTCTGGTGAATAGAGAGTGATCGGCCCGAGATTGTTTGAATCCAGCAAAGCAAATGACTTCAGAGAATTTTGCAAACCATTGGCATAATGCTTGTTTTAGCCCATATAGGGACTTATAGACATGGCACACTAACTGTTCCTCCCCCTATCGAAGAAGCCTTGGCGGCGGAGACATAAATCTCCTCTGAAAGATCACCGTGAAGGAAGACATTATGAACATCTAATTAATGGAGTGTCTATCTGCGAGCTGCAACCAGAGCAAGCAGGTAGCGAACGAATAAATATTGGCAGTCGGGGAGAAGGTGTCCTGATAATCAATTCCCTCAAGTTGGGTGAAACCCTTAGTAACCAAATAGGCTTTTAATCTCTCCACAGAGCCATCAAATCGGTGTTTGACCTTGTAGACCCACTAGTAGCCAATCAAAATCTTGCCTGCTGGTAATGAAGTAAGGGACCAAGTGCCATTATGTTGAAGTGCCTATAATTCAGAATGCATAGTTGCTTGCCATTCAAGATAGGCAGCAACTTCTAAATAAGAATAAGGTTTCTGTGATACGGCTGATTCTAGCAACAAAGGAGCGATGTAGAGGTTTATATCTATAGTAGAAAATATAAGCTACCAGTGGATAGTGGGTGCTTTTAGGGGGATCGGGTAGCAAGGAGGATGATTGGGCAATGTAAACATTGGAGCAGACATGGTCGCAGAGTTTGGTTGGAGGGCTAACATGGCGGCTAGATTGACAAGGCGAGGTGGGTGTGGGTGTTATAGTGGTGTTTGTGTTAATGGAGGGGGTTAGTGGTTCAAGTATGTCCGATTCTAGTGAGAGAAGAGTGGATGGGGGGTTAGGGTGAGCAATCAGGAGTGATTGATTGATTGATTGTGGGATCGGTGGGCTTTGGGCGATGATTGTATATGCAGAGAGTGGCGAGGGGGTAGGTGGGGAGATTGTGTGTCTGATGGGTGAATTGGGGTGTGCAATGATGGTGGTTTTGGCGATGGAAAGGGGAAGGAAAGATTGTGATTGGGGGTAATTAAGGGAATGGGGCCAGGATTGTAATGTGGGGAAGAAAAAGTGGGTTTGACATTTGCAGATGAAAAGGTATTTTCATGAAATCACACATCACGGCTAGTAAAAATCTTGTTGTTGGATAAATGAAATAATTTGTATGCTTTTTAATTAGTAGGGTAACTGATAAAAACAAAAGGAATGGAATGAGAAGCGTAGATATTGATAGCATAAGCTAAACATTCAAATATACGAAGATGAGAAAAAGAAGGTTGTTTTGAATAGAGAAGTTCAGAAGGATTTTTGAAAAAAAGAACAGGAGAAGGGAGTCGATTGATGATGTGGATAGCAAGTAAAGGTATATTCACCCCAAAATTAAAGTGGGAGTTGAGCATGAAATCTTAAAGCGTGAGCTATTTGTAAGATATGAGTCATATGATAATGCTTGTGTTCCACAACTCTATTTTGTTGAGGCGTGTAAACACAAGAATGTTGGAAAAAAACAAATTTTTCTTAAAAGAAAGGGCAAAGTAAAAGAAATTCTCCTTCATTATCACTTCGAATAATTTTAATGTAAACTTCAAACTAAATGAGAACATAATTGAAGAAGTTTTTTAGAAGTGATTATGCCTTATTTTTATATAATTTTAATTAAAGTTACAGTTTTTGACTGCAATATCTTTTAATTTTTCATAAAAAAGTTTATTATTTTTTTTAATGATTAAAAAAGAGCAAAAATAATTAACTTATGCTTTCATGTTACATTATACTATTCTTTTACTACACTAATAGCACAAAAAAGAAGAAGATGATTTTGTTCTAGAACTGAAATAAAAAAAATCAACAGGACTGGACGTTAAGTAATTTTTTTTTTTATTATCATAGCATGATATAATTCTATGTTTCTCATGAAAAATTAATTGATATTGCCATTCCAACCATAACATCTAAAAATATATTGTTAAACTAATTTTTTCGATTTCATATCATTTTGCTATTTATTTTAATTTTACATGCTAAAATCCTAATTTATCCGTTGTTTTGGGAGGGTGTTATGGAGTTTTTGCGCTGGCTTCTTTTTAGTTTAGCGGGCTTCTTCTCCCCCAACTTGTCATGGGTTCAGAAAGGGGTTGGGTTTTCGCTTGGGAAATGTTTTTTTTTTTAAGTGTCACGCATGGTTTTGCAATCCAGTTTAGTTTAGCAGGTCGGTTTAGAACCCAAATTGGGTTGAAAAAATAAAAAAATAAAAAACTTGGTGTGATTTGACTTACTTAACAGATTAATCTGGTCATTTAGTCCAATATTTGGTTATACTCAGTTAATTTTTATTGTTTTTTACTAAAATAATATTATTTTAATTTAAAAAATTAATTCAATAAGTTGCTAATTTAATCAAAACATAATAATTCAGTTAAAACTTGAAAACCGAATCTGAGACCATATTAAAAAAAAAAAAATGATGTCACGTCACACCAGCCTAATAAAAAATAAAATTTGCGGATTTGGGACTTACACATCGACGAGTAAATCAAAACTCTCTCCTCTCTCATGTCATTATTAGTGTGAAAAAAATTCTATCTTGGCAAGAAAGCTTATCCGGAGATAGGAAGATCCAATGCAATTAATTGGCGTTAAAGGGCTTAAATCCATGATTGATAAGGAAGCTGATATTATATCACATATCATGCACCATGCAGATCTCTCCAGGTTTCTCTCTTCCTCTCACCTCCTGAATTTGGGGATTCTTATTTTGCTTGATTTGGTTGGTGAGGAAAAAATAAGCATGAGATTTTGATTTGTTTTGAGGTGTGATATTTCTATTTCAATGATTTTGTTTGATTTGTCAGTGAGGAAAACATGGGTTTCTGGAATGTCTGAAAAATATGGTTCCAGATATTAGGGAGTTAACTTTTGCTTGAATGTATCTGGCATTACCAGGTCATCAACCTTCATCTGCTACTGCTCTTCCTGAAGGCCTTGGCATGAAGCACGGCAAAGCCCAAAGGGCAAACCAGTTTCTGGAATCCTTGAAAGCAGAAGATGAAATGATTGTTGAAGACATGCAGCTATCAATGTTAGCCCAATATACATCAACTGCTCAAAAGCTAACTGATCCCTGTCACTTTGACCGCTGAGAAGAAACTCAATGTCACTCTAAAACGGGATGGTGGAATGAGTAACTTCGATGTTCAAGGGAAATTATCACTTCAAATTCTTAACCAAGAAGATGGGTTCATCCAAGTTCAGGTCTACCATCAATCTCTCTCTCACACTCTTTGTCTCTGTTGTGCATGCCTGATTGAGGTAACAAAAAAAAAAAAACATCTACGTGATTATTAAAAGAAATATTTTATGTATTATTAGGTAATTAAGAGATGACTTTGCATCCATGACTTTAAATTGTGAGAACTTTCAAGTTTTCACTGGGAAATATCTTGACCATCATCTTTTATTTGTGAGCAAAAGGGTTTCTACCATCTTCCTAGGTTTACTATTGTTTATGAGCAGGATGCTCATCTTTCCAAGTCAGCCTCTAATTTATTACTGCTCTTTTCTAACTAACTAGAATTTACATAAACATGTGAAATACATACACTTAACTTGATAAAGTTCGCTTCTTAATTTGGTCTATATCATCTGCAGCCATAGTGGGATATTGCTGAAGGGTTGGACCATTTATAGTAAATCACACCATCCTCTCTCATGAATAAAATGCTTTTGAAATAAATTGTTTCTATATCTTATAATGGCTACTTAACATTTACAGATAACTAGAATTTCATACCCTTTGGCGAGACTTTCAAACATTTAGTAGCATAAATATGTGTGTGTGTGGCTTTGATTTTGAAGTTACTGCAGTAGCTTCTATGCTTGGTATTATTAACATCATGATGTCTATTTTGTTTTGCAGATTGAAACTAGGGGAATCCATGCGTCATTTTCAAGACACATCCTAACATGAACAAAGAATTATTCGCTAATGAAAGCATTTTAGGCTTGAGGGATCCCAACAGACCTTTCCCACTGGTCAAAACAGGGATCCAGGTGTTGGACTTTGAAGTGGAGAATGCAAAGAGTTGATGAGTCAATGGTGCCCCTGACACGTGGATCCAAATCTAAAGCAATAGCTTATCTGATCACTTTACACTTTCTGTTGTATGTTTTAATGCTGTGTTTAATTCTATTGCAGTCGATTGCTGGCCATTTGATTCTGGAAATGAAACATGTGTCAGCATTGAGTATGAAGCTTCATTAATGCTTGATCTATGAAACATTATGATTTCAGTTGCTCTACCAGCCCTTCGAGATGCACCAAGGGTTAGGCAGATTGATGGAGAACAGAAGTAAGATTTTGCTCCCTTATATTGTTGTTTCATTGGTGTATCAAGTTGAAATTAATTTGGTGGAGATCCATATGTTGGGTGGAGTAGAAATTGTCAATTCAAGTTTCGCTGCATTTCTCTAAAAATCAGTAACATTTAACTTTGATTTCCATTAAAGTTACTTTAAAAAAACTAACACGCCCACTTTACACTTCTATAGCGCCTTCTTTTAATCAATCAGCTATTCAACCGACACATTGGTTTTTCCAGCCTTGCAGCTTCTCAGACAGCACTTGAAGAAATCACAACAGCCTTTGGAATTTCTACTACATGATGCTTCCCTTTCAAGCGCTGAGAAACACAGGCGGTCTGCATAGCCCTTCACAAAGGTCTTGTTCCACAAATACTTACCACATTCTAAACATATTTTTCTGTAATTCTATCATCTGTCTCATAGTTTTTTTACCTATTGCCTTAGACAAATACTTACCACATTCTAAACATATTTTTCTGTAATTCTATCATCTGTCTCATAGTTTTTTTACCTATTGCCTTAGACAAATACTTACCACATTCTAAACATATTTTTCTGTAATTCTATCATTTGTCTCATAGTTTTTTTACATATTGCCTTGGACACTACAACTACAATTGGGATGATAATAATTATCATATCCATTTGTCCAAAAACATCATTCACCTTTATCTCTGTTGGTTTTCCCCTTTCCCTGTAGAGAAATAGACATCTGTTAATCATGATGACAGTCTATGTCATGTTCATTTTTGCTGGAAAGCATCCACTCAACCTGATTCGAAAGCAATCAAGAAGTGAGGATAGAATCTTTGACCTCTGTTTTTGAACTCAAGACCTTTTGTTAAACCTTTTGAACCATTGGTATTTTAAGGAAATAACTAGGCCTGGCTTGGTTTGGTAGGATAGACATGTATAAAACCCTTTTTTTCTTATTGAAAGTGGACATAAGTTTCCGAACATGAATTCATTGCGAATCATACACATGTATGCGTGTATTTTTAGACACGCATTTTGGTTACAAGATCAAACTACTATATAACTTATCTTTCACATCATTTTTTCACAATTATTCCACTTATAATCAGATTACTTTCCCTTTTCTCTTTGCAGGACCTCTAACGTAGACATGCAATCAAATCAGCATTACTTTGGATCTCTCCTTTATGTACAGATTTCAGCTTCTTTTTGCTTGCTTCAACTGCAGTATGCCTTTTCGCTTTGAAACTCCTTTCATGTTTATATACTAACATAAACTCTTGCATCAGTTTATATATAGTTTTGCATACACAAGTTCACCTTATTATAACATCTACTTTGTATGAAACACCACTGAAGTTTTTGTAGAACAATTTTGGTGTTATGTATCCAATTGTTCCTCCTGCTGTAGTAACTGTGACAGTTTATCATCTCCCATTTAATATCATTAAAATGGATAAAAAGCCAACCTAATATTTTAGAGCTAAAATCGCCATGAAATGTTAATTGTGATTCATTATATACATGATACAACTTGACCCTTGTGGTGCTTAACATTGATTCTTACACTAGTCTCTCTACATCTTCTTTGTCTGATTGAACAGGTATAACAAGTATTGACATAGATAAAAACGCACACAAATATATACACATTGCTAGAAGTGATGGTGAGACCGCTTTTTGGTTAAATCTTCTATTTACTATGTAGTGTTAAATCTAGATTGTTCAATATGAGACTTGATTAAATTTCAACTAGGATTGTGATCTATGATCTTAAATGAACCTTCATCACTTTTCTGTTGAGGCATGCCCATGCATTCAACAATGACTTTCAATCCTTCATTGCTTGGAACAAATAATTTCCTCTGGAAATAGGGAACCTAGTTTTGACCTGTTAAGAATCCTATTAGAAATAAATAACTTGTATGCTTTAGTTTCCTACTGTAAAACTAATTCTATAAGATGATAAACTGCAGGACAGTAATTGATTCCTAATTTATTGGAATGACTATAAATGCTCTTGTATAAATACATGATATGATCTATAATACAATTCATTCCAGCAAATTCTATTCTCTCTTTTTAATTCACATGGTATTAGAGCTAAGGTTGAGATCCTAAATCCATAATCCTTAGCATCTTTTCTTTCATCCTTTCCTTTCCATTGTCTTTTATGGATTCTTCAAAAACAAGTATCTCAAGTCTCTATTTCATCGACCATTCAGATCATCTAGGATTAGTCCTAATTTCAAAACCATTAAATGGAGACCATTATTCTAGTTGGAAAAGAGCTATGACTCTGGCCTTAAATTCTAAGAATAAATTAGGCTTTGTCAATGGCTCAATCAAAGCTCTCTTAGAAGAAATTAATCATGAAGAATATGCAGCATGGTCTCAGTGCAACGATATGGTTCATTCTTAGATTATCAACACTCGTAGCCTGGAAATCTTAGATAGTGCGATCTACTACTCAACCGCCCATGAAGTATGGGAAGATCTTCATGAACGATTCTCCCAAAGCAATGCACCTCGCATCTTTGAAATTCAGCGAGACATTGCTTGCCTCCAGCAAGAATAACTCTCAGTCTCTATGTATTACACGAAATTGAAAAAGTTGTGGGATGAACTATCCTCTTATAACGACACCAAGATAGGGAACACAGTAGTAACAACAAAAATTGATGTAATTTTTAATGGGATTGAATGATTCTTATAGTGTCATTCGCGGACAGATCTTGTTGATGAATCCCCTCCCTTCAATTCATCAAGTATACTCCTCCATCTCATAAGAAGAGAAACAGCGTCTTCTAAGCTCAATGCTTACAGGTGATTGTTCTGGTAGCAATGCCACCATGGCAGTTCGACACGACAACAGTAGCAAAACTAACAATTTTAGTGCAGGAACAAGAAGACTCGAGCGGTTCGAACACTTGTACGGGTCACATAATTTCAAATCGTAGGAGAAATCACTAAAAAAATACCAGTGGAGGACGATGATTTCAGCATGACAAACAACGCTTTATCGGAGGCCGAGGATGCCTTTATTGTTCACATTATGGAGAAGTGGGTCATTGGGTACAAACTTGCTATAAATTATACAGGTACCCACCGGGTCACCTAATGGCAAGGTATGGGTCAAGGTCAAAACATTTCAACAACAAAAATTCTATAGCCAATCATGTGTCCAAAGAAGCCTCTGTAGAAGATGGACAACCACTTATCGGGATTTCACAGGAACAATTAAAATAGCTCTTATCACTTTTAGATAATAAAAGTAAAGGACCCAGCTCATGCAAATATCGTATCTAAACCAAGTTTGTCTGAGGTCAATTCCCGTAGTTGGATCATTGATAGCGGAGCAACAAATCACATTTCTTCTAAATTATTTTCTAACAAGCATAAAAAATGCGCATTGCCTCCAGTATTACTGCCTAGTGGAGAAAAGGCTAAAATTGTTGCAAATGATTCTTTACCTCTTAATTCTGTCTATTATCTGTACAATATGTTATATGTACATACATTTAAAGTAGATTTGATATCTATCACTCGTTTGACGAGAGACTTGAATTGCTCAATAATTTTCTTTCCTTATTGGTGCTTTTTGTAGGATCTGGTTATAAGGAGAATGATTGGTTTGGATAAACAACATAATGGACTTTACTATTTGGTGGCTCTGGCGACAAAGTGAAATATGACCAAACCTTCATCCACCATTATCCAACCAACTTGCCACTTTACCATCTCATCCACCTATCTCTTGCATCATCGATTAGGCTATACATCACCTTCCCGTTTATGTTTTATTGCCAAAAAATTTTAAAATTTTTCCATTCAATCCAACACTACTTGCTTTGGATGCTTTATGGCAAAACAAAGTTGTTTACCTTTCACTCTTAGTGTAATTTTCTCTACAAAACTTTTTGCAATGATTCATTGTGACATTTGAGGTCTTTATTGACACCCTTCTCTCTCTATTGTTGATTGTAACTTATTAGACACTTTATAATTATTGAAATTATAGGTGTTGCTAAAGTCTATCATAATAAAAAGTGGATATTTATCCATTTTTTTAGTCATTTTAAGAATATAAAATCCACTAACACCATTCACTATATTGATGGATATACGAGTAATAGTTTTAGAATTGAAATCATTGTTTTTTTTTCCTTCCTTTAGATCATCATCATGTTCTATAATATAAAAAAATAGTTTCTTATTTTAAGTTTGTATCGTGGTACAAACTTCTTTTCATGCTTAGAGCATAACTTCTTAACTCTTCTCTCGTCTAACTTTTTATTTCTTAATGATTTGGTTGGTTTGAAAAATCATTTATTATGAAAATTAAGTCAGTATAGATGACAAACCAAGTTGGTATAATTTTAGAGTATTAAAAGTAAAAAATGTGTTTCTATTAGAGGTAAGATGTTGATTAAATCTGAGTTGATTAGTTTGGGTCATGGTATGTGTAGAATATTTAAAGTTGTTATGGTGGTTGTCATAATTTAATTTTTGGAAATTTTTAAAAATTAATAAATAAAAAAAAAAAAGAGATTTTTCTTGATTAGGGATCCAATTGTTAAATATCAGAACTTTAGTGGTCAAATTAAAAATAACCATTTTTGTTGACAACGACGCCATTTGAAATCGGTGTTCATCATCATCTTTCAAAAACCTAAAGACCGAATCAACAGGAAATGCAATCAAAAGAAATCATAGACCACATTTCCAGTTGTTATCCATGATGCGCCATTAGTCCTGCAATGAACGTGCTTATGCAAGCACGATCAAAGGGGTATTCTTTGGCTTTATAAAACCAGAGAAAGGATCACAGAGAAAGGGAAGGAGAGACGAGCAAAATACAAAGGGGGAGCAAAACGAAAACATAGAGATAAGGGAACAAGAGAACAACACGGGACAAACGAACAAAAATGAAGGGAAAAACAAAGACAGAGAGAACAAAAACAAAGACTAAAGACAGAACTTACAGAGAGAGACAGACATACATAGGGATGGAGAAAAACAAAGAACAAGGGAACACGAAGAAGAAAATAAGACATATAGGATAGAGCGTTTGGTCAGCCTGCATACCATCATCAGCTTCGTCTCCAGTAGACTAAGGAAGTCTCTCTTCTCTTTATCCTTGTCTTGCAATATTAATTTAGTGACACTGCACATAGACAATTTTAATTCACCTCCTACTGTTCATTGTTTAATTCATTGATTGTTCACGCATAACCGGATCACTCGTGCCTATTGTGCCCTGCCGGTCAGTGGTTTGAACCAGTGACCAGGTTGGGTGTAGCCCAGCCAAATAGGCTGGGCTCGACCCATAACCCAAAAAAAAAATCATTTATGGCCCAAGCTTAATTGGCCCAATTTATTATAAATTAAGGATGTGTTTGGTAAAATACTGTATTTTCCTTTCTATTTAACATTATATATATATACACACACACACTCAAACATGCATTTTCAAATATCAGAAAATCTCAAAAAAAAAAAAATCATGGACCTTTTGAGTTTATTTATAGGCCCTTCATATTTTTTTAGTATTTCACTATATAATTGATTTGTGGATTTTTATTATGAAATGCAAATCCGATATATAATATATATTTTTTTAAAAAAAAATATGCATTGATTTAAATTCATTTTATTAGTTTATTCACTGACATTAGATCCAAGAATATCATATATTTTTTGGCTATGTAATACTTACCAACGCTAGAGTTGGAAGTATTCGTAGTTGAATATTTATTTATGCTAGAGTCAAGAATATCACAAACAGGCTATCATAATATAAACCAATAAACTCTTAGTAATTTAAGACAAAAACTGCGAGACAGTCTATCTCAAGTAAAACGTTTAAGAAGTGATAATATCTTATATTTTGCGTAACCAGTCTCATATCATAGAATCTTTATTGACTGGTTAGGATTTCTAGTGACCATAATACTAGATAACAACTCTTTAAACAAGATGTTTTCCTATCTAAGAACAAGATATTAAAAAAAAAAATTATAATTTATAATTTTTAAAAGTTATCTTGATATTAGGTGCAACAATGGTTTTTGCAATAAGACATGATATTTTCTTGTAAGCGAGTTAAATTATAGGCTTGCTTAGGTTCTTAATCTCCACTTCCAAACCATTATAAAAAACACTAAGGCTTGCTTTTCACTAATCCCTACCTTATCCTATAAAATATTAAAATTTTGGATGTAAGCCTCTAGTCTCTTTTTTTTTGTTTAAGATCCTTCAACTCTTTTAAAGGAACCTTTTTTTTCTCTAAACCCACAACATAAGGTCTCTGTATACTCATCCTAGGAGATCTGTTGACCACTTAAACTTTTGTTGACCACTTAAACTTTTTATGAAACTTTAATGCCAATAAAGAGTCATATCACCTAATTAATAAGAGGTTAATTTAAGTTTTTCAGAGCAATCTATCTTCTCATATAAAAAATATCGATTGTATTTATAAAGCTATTTATATACATCATTAACATCAAAGCATGAAAAATCCCTTCTAGGCTTATGTACCTTGTAAAAGTGATGTCATTCTTCACATCTACAGCAAGGTTTTAAAGCAGAATCTCCACTGTGAAGGTTTCGGTAAACTTTCATCGGACCATGTTCAACAATAGTTGATTATAGCTTCTACAAAATCGAGCCTTGTTGAAAAAAGAGCCATAATAATGTCCTTTAGCTCTTATATTCTGGATTTATGGTCAGCTTAAATTAACACTTTCTAGTTTCTGCCCATAAACTTTCAGTAACTTCATCACTTGCTCATATTTTTGCAAATGTTCCCTACTAATAGTCACGGGAATCCTCTAGTTTTCTTAGATCTTGGACCTTATGTTAGGTGCCATGCCTAGTGTTCGAAGATCCAAGGCATAGCAAATGAAATGACAATTGAATCAATATCAACAGTCGCCAGAGGTAATGAAAACCAACTTAAAATATAAAATGTTTTAATAGTGAAGGAGAGAGAAAGAGTGAGAATCTAGTCAATTCATCACTTTTTCCTTATGAGCAAATTATTTGCTCTCATTATGTTACCTGGTAGGAGCAATTCTAGAATCATATCTACCACCAAACTACACGTGACAAGCTTTTCCATAATAATTATAAAAAAAAAAACCAACTTAAAACCCTGTATTCTTTCTTAAATTGAATTAGACTCCTGTCTTCCATTTCTCTTGTAAAAATTAATGGAGATGGTTTATATAAGCTGTTTATGTTAAATTTAGTGCGTTAATTGCGTTCAAAATAAATATTATTTGTCTAAAATTTGATTAAATTATTTTTTTTTAGTATTTTAAAATCGTTTTGATATACTGATATCAAAAATAAATTTTAAAATTTTTTATAAAAATTATTTTTATATATTTACGAGTGAGAAGGATTTTGAGATATAATATGTAACACACTTCTAAACAGTCACTTCTAAACACTCACTTATATATTATAGTGTTGTCATTCTTAATCATGTGTATTTCTTTTTTTTCTTTGAAATAAAAAAAAAAAATAATCAAATGATG
Source organism: Populus euphratica (assembly GCF_000495115.2). Taxonomy (NCBI): domain Eukaryota; kingdom Viridiplantae; phylum Streptophyta; class Magnoliopsida; order Malpighiales; family Salicaceae; genus Populus; species Populus euphratica. The sequence goes on from NW_011499883.1 coordinate 848,268, forward strand.
AAGAACGCTCTGGCTAAACAGATACAATTAAGTTGTGCAGGTGTGATATAAAATAAATTTGGGACAATAAGGAACTGGGATTAAGTTTTAAATGGGTAGAATCTGTGCTCATTTTATTACTCAGAACAATGTGTGAAAGACATCATGATAAAAAAGTATTAATACAGTCAAATTAAATAAAAACAAAAAACAAAAACTAACTGAAATAACCAATTTAATCAAAATCTGACCCCTATACACACCGAGTGTCCAAAGCCATGGAAGTAGTTTATTGAGGTGGAGAACACAAGTCTAAACGAGGGCATCTAGCCCATAGATGGCCTGATAATACATGATTGATAAATATTTCCCAGCCCAGTTAAGGCCCTTCATTTTCGACATGGAGATTCTGTCAATGGTACAGCAAGTTACTTCAAGGGACACCATATTCGTACCTGCTACGGAAGCAGCATGAAATAACAAGGAAGCATCCTAGAAGCAGCAGCAGCCATTCCCATGAGCCAGCAAAAATCCAACTCCTTTCACCTAATTCTACAATAACTTCACTTTCCATTAACGAAGTTGCATATTTATGTGCTTTGAACTTACTCTTGCCCCTCACTCTCTAAGCCGTACTATACATATAGGAGGCATTAATTTCTTAGTTATAATTTCATCTATATAAGAGTGCTATGGCTATCTTGGTAGATCTCTTTGAAGGGGTATGTCTATGTGTTTCAACTCTGTGGGATCTGCAAGAAATGCGCTTTGCGAATGTGTTTGATGGTGTAAGTTCCATTGCAGCGTCAATATTCATGGCTGCTGTATCGTGTTTTATAGCTATAAGGAGACGATGAAATTAACCATTAATTTGTTTCTGATGATTTTCAGCAGGCAGGACATGGACTGAGTTGTTTTACTCTTGATAGGTTTGTTTGTATTGTTGTTGCTAGTACCGAGTGGTGCATGGTAAATATAACATCAGAGCACCACACCAAGGAGCATTGGTTGGAATGGTTTTTGTTGTTCGTTATTTTCTTTTTCCTCAAATTCTTAATATCTTTTTGTGTTATAATCTCATGAGTTCGCTTTCTCACAAGAATGCTTCTTCTTCTTTTATATATATGTACTTGGTAGTTATTAAAATCCCCCGAAGACATCTTTTCAAAGTTTCAAATGATTGCCCTCAAAGGGAAACAAGCTAGTCTTCTTACAATCTGATAGATTGTGTTATATATAGATCAATGTTATAGATCAATGTTATAGATCTAGAGGCCTTTTTTTTTTGTGTTTTTTTTATATAAAAAATGTGTGACAAGCCTTGCTGCTGGAAAATTGAACAACTTACTGCTGGAACTTAAACAACGAAAGAAAATAACAAAGTTAAGCCTTGTTCCTAGTTCTGACTAATTCGAGGCAGCCAACCTCCTCAATTTCTGAACTGAAGACATAATAGACTTCACTGCGAGAAGCCCACCTGCAGCCAACAATGACTGTTATTTATACTAAGAAAGTAGAACAGAAAAGGCGAAAGAAACTGGAAAGGGAAATTTAAATTTCCTTCCCCCGCTGCTGCCAGGGAGATGAACTTCAAGTTCTGATCTCCTTATCTGGAGGTTTGTTGAGTAGAGTTAATCCCTTTCACGTTCTTCCCTTAGAGTTAGTCTCCTTAATTGTTGCCGAACATGTTGCTCATTTTGCCGTATCAAGCCCAATCCCTCTTCCTATTCTTTCACAACCTGAGGCTGAGGGAGACCACAGGCTGTTACATAATGTTAGTGGTCATGCCATAACAATCAATGGTTAACTACATATCTGTTTTCATTTTAAACTCCCTTTTTACTCCCATGATGCTGAGACCTTAAATTCCTTCTTTCCAGCCAACCAGTCTGTTACATAATGTTATTGGTCATGCCATAACAATCAATGGTTAACCACATATCTGTTTTCATTTTAAACCCCCTTTTTACTCCCATGATGGTGAGACCTTAAATTCCTTCTTTCCAGCCAAAGGGTACACAGTCTCAAGTTTCCTGTACCCATTATGTATAACAATAAACTAGAGACCATTGGTTCCTGAACTACTCCTTTTTTTCGCTTTTGATACACTCTAATCAAAGTTACTAATGAAAATCTAATTCTACATATCTTATTACATAATATAATATGCAGCCATCGATCCAGTGATTTTGGTAAGCCAGGCTGCATATTTCTTATCATCTTTAATAAGTCTCTAATAGTCTTTGATTTATAAAAGAGATTGATGACTGTAACGCTAACATGAAAATGAAAGGATTACTAGCAAAATCTAAATCTCCCAACATTACAAAAGTTGACACCTCTATAGCATATGAGAACATTTCTATTTTTGTGCACATGCACTATAAGTGAACAAGGAACTGGCCTTGGCATCAGAACAAGTCTCTGCTGCTGCTGAATGCACTTCCTAGAATTGGTATGGAAACCGGATAGAGGGTTATTTTGATTGTGCGACTCTGAGAGAGGCCAAGCAAATCTTTACACTCTTCAAGATCAGCATCACAAGTCAAAAGAACGGACTCGTGTTCGTTGTCCAAATACTTGAGACCAATTCTGCTGAAATCATATATATCAAAACGCTTTGCAATCTCTCGTCGCAGGTCACTGAAACCCCAATTTGCTTGCAAGCTAAAACGGATATTTTCATGACCAAAAGTGGCTTTAACCCTAAAGGCACCTCCATCTTGTAAACCCTGGCTATTACTTGTTGCTAGGCGTGCTTGAGTCCCCAGATTTTGATGCTGGCCTAATGTTTCATGGCTTTTGGCTTTAGCAAATTCCTCCTGATTCAAGGAATTTATCTCTGATTTACTGCAAGTTCTCTTCAGCGCCTCGACAGGGTCTTCTACAGCTGAGGCATGTCCAGTGCTCGAGCCATTGGCTGTGCGGGTAAGCTGCTTTTGGCCATGACTGATGCTCAAACCAGAATTCTGACTGCTCAAAGAGGACTGCGATTTTGAATCAGTTCCTTCAGGGATGAACAAGTGATTCTCAGGTTTTGGGTTTGATTCCTTTGAGTAGTCGGTTATCTTGAAAGATGAAAAGGGATTATGACCAGAATAGTTAGGGGAGCTCAGTTCTGGGAAGGCAGTATAAAAAGAATCAACTTCAATGAGACCTTGAGCACCCATGACAGAGTCAACTACAACTTGGAGTTTCCTCAAAGAGTGGTTAACCTTCTTGATCTTTCTAGAAGGCCAACGGTTGATACCATATTGCCTGCATATCCTTTTCAAAGTGGTGGGGCAAACTGCAATGGAAACAAACTGTGTAAGCACTTTTTTGTTCACTAGGCTAAAGCAAAACAAAACGGATAGGAACTTATTGGTCTGCTGGGCTACAGTGCCTTCTTTGGAAATTAGGCTTAACTTAAAAAAAAAAAAAAACTAAATACAAAAAGAGAAAAAGAAAATGAGATTCAAATATAATGGCATATTTTTGTACCTCCAATACTCTTAGCAGCATCTTTAAGGCTTCCAGAAAAGTATTTTCGAAGAACTTGCAAGCTGATTGTCTTCTCTGCTTTGGTCTGGCTCTTCTTGCCTTTTTTTCTGCTGCCTAACAAGTTACTCCAGGGAACATAAGAATCTTGGCCGCTTTCAACAGTACAGTGTTCAGGATTTTGTCGAAGCTTCCCAAGCTCTGAAAATTCCTGCTCTCGGAACAGGTCTAAATCATTGTCATTCCAGTCAGCTGTCTCTGTGAACATCTCTTCTTCCTCGGGTTCTTGTTTCAGACATGCCCATGATTCGCAGAATTCCGGGACCAATTCATTGCTTTCAGGTTGAGAACTTTCAGAGTGTACTGGAGTTGTGATGGTCTCAATCACTTGTTCCTCGGTTTCTGAATAAACTGGAGGAGGGTTTTCAAGGGAGTTCTCTGCTTCTTCTTGATAGGTCAGATCGTGTGTGTTTATACTAAAATGACCAGACCCCATACAAGGCAAATATGGTGAAGGGTCATACAAAACACTAGAGATGGAAGGTTCAGGCTCGAAAAAGTTGACTCCATCACTTCTCTCGCACCAATATCCTTGAACCATGAGTTCATCCGTGAAATTCAAGTCCATAAAAGTGTCCGAGGTGGTCCTGAATTTTGTATTTTTCCTGAAGGCACCACCTTCTATGCAGATCTTTCTTCAAATTTGTATTTAGTCCAACCTATTAAATCGAAATTGCAGAAAAGTGTCACGAGGCAGAACACCATGGAACAGTAAAAATGAAAAATAAAAGGAGGGACTTCCAGGAAGGATTGTTATTGCTTGTGTCCAAGAATCCGATATGATCAAGCCGCAGAACCATGGCTTCAACTAAAATTGTCTTGTCCACTGCAATCACAGATGGATCAGAGGCAGTAACCTACCGCAGCTCTATGGGAAACTAACACAAACTCGAAGTAAACTAGTATCATCATAAGTACATAGAATCTATATATTTTATCAGGTCTTGCAGGATCTCACAAGCCAAAACGAAGAGAATGGAAACAGAGGACATTAAACACAGAGCAGTTGGATGATATAAATCAACAAATGAAAGATGTAGAGGAAGTACCTCTCTTTCTGAAGACCCTTGTATCAAGTTTCTTTATGCAGTAAACCAAAGCCAAGAATGACGCTGTTACGGGAAGTTGAGAGTTTTCTCAGGATGAGATCCCTTCCACAGATTCTGAATATGAGAGAGTTTATTCTTCTTTCAGTTGTGACAGCCCTCTAGTTATATGATCCCCAGGGCTACGCGTGCTCTGCCACGCTGGCATCCTAAAGTCAACTGTGTAAACATAATAATTAAGGTTAAAAATTACTCGGGGAAAGATAGGAAGGGCACCCTTTCTACCGCAAGGGCATTAATTTTGAAGGATCAGTGAAAGTGAAGATTTTGAAAAGTAAAAGATTAGCCACTAACTTATATTGAATGCTTATTGTTTCTCTCAGCCTTATTAAAGGATTCCTTGCTGTACTGTCCAACTCTATTTTAATGTTTATTCCATTAATCAAGAGCAAGTTGCCTCAAACCATTTTCAGGTATTCTATTGAACAAAGGGTCCATGATAGCTGTTTCATTCCGACCTTATATTGAGCAAGTTCGATGGTTTCTGGGGCCACATGCAGAATCTTTGATAAATTATCCTTTCTTGATCTTCTGCAATGTCCCTTCGCTTCATCGAGTCGCCACATCTTCACCCATAAAAGATAATCGAAGTCGAATCCTCATGATTCACGACTTTGAGATTCCATACATGAAAGAGAGATAGAAAGGCGATTTCCTCTTCTTGGACGCTGCATCCTGAATGCTGATCGCTTGAGAAAACTGGCATCGCCTGCAAGTGTTGCTTTCGAGGAACACTAAAATATATATCCTTGTAAAAAAAAAATCAAAGGAAGACCAAAATTATTCATCAAGGTGAATTATTAGTTGGGAAATTCCAATGATTTGGTGGCAAGTCAGCATCAACATTGTAAATATTTTTGTTTAAAAATATATTAAAATAATACTTTTTATTTTTAACCTCCTAACATCAAAATAATTAAAAAATAAAAAAATTAAATAAAAAAACTTTTTTATATAAAATGTTGATTAAAACAGGCTATTTTAATACATGTTATAGCTAGATGTTATTATAGTGATATACTTTAAAAGATATTAAATTGATATAAAAAAAATAAAAAATAAAAAAATAATATTAGAAACACACGAAAACTCTAATTATAACTATATTAATATCATCATAACAATTTTTAAAAAATAAATTTAATAATATTAAAAAATATTATTAATAATAACCAGAGTAGATGACAGTACCAGATGACACCGCCGTAGAAAAAAACAAGTGTGCCACTATCTTGGGGCGGCAAATTGGAAACTTATTACTATTTTTTAAGGGTTCTGATTAGTCATCAGAAATAGACTACAAAGCTAATTAATAGCAACCATGACGATAGAATAATGGTTACGTGCTAGCCATGACCAGACCCTCCTTTGTTTATATTATATGTTCCTTTTCTTCTTTATTGAAACAAGAAGTTGTGTCCGTTTGCTGGTGTAAAGCATGGTATGTGGCGATTGGTGTCTGTTTAATGATGTCGGATGAGGATTTCACTACAGGTTTTCCACAGAAAGCCCTCATAGCCTCAATAATTAATATTCTTTTCTAGGGTTGACCATCCTCCTGCATTATAATTTCCCTTTGTGTGTGTGTGCGTGTGCGTGTGTGGGTGTGTGTGCAGATCCTCCGCCAGCGGTTTCGGCACATTGGAAGACCCAAAACAGTCGCCTGGTTCCTGTCAGTACTCGGTGCTGTTTCAGATCTAACTCAGCATTGGAGGAAGCTTCTGTCTCACTCCTAGAGAGAGAAAGAAACTGGACCTCTAACAGTGAAAGTGAGAGCAGCAGTTCTGTCATCAGATTTGGTGTTTTGTACTTGCTATTTAAAGAAATTAATCATGTCTAATAAAAATATTTTTTTGTTATGATTTAAAAAATAATGAGTTTACAAAAATATTAAAATTATTTGAAGATAGATTTTTACATGTAAAATAAATAAATAAATGAATTTTAAAATGCAATTATATATATTATACCCAATTAAAAAATATATATATATATAAATTATTTAACTACCGAAGATAGATTTTTACATGTAAAATAAATAAATAAATGAATTTTAAAATGCAATTATATATATTATACCCAATTAAAAAATATATATATATATAAATTATTTAACTACCGAAATAATTTTTTCGATCTAGTTGACCATGATTAAAAAGCTATCTCAGTACGATAAAGTTCTCTTCATCCATTGGCGGATTGAGCTGATCTATAGCATGATTATGTTCTGTTATACACTGTAGCAACTGTACTCTGTTTTTTATATGCAGACAGCATGCCATCCAAAACTATCAAATGTGTCGTGTGCAGATTTCTCGCAACCAATGGATAGAAGGCTTTTTTATTCATGGTTGAGCAAAATTATATATATAAAAAAACTAATAACTGTCAGCATTTCACTGTAAATCGTAACAATAAAATGATATTTTTGCCTTTCTCAAAAAAGCTAACACCGCTTGCAAAAAGGGGTAAAATTATTTTTTACAGGAATTTAATAAATATTACAACATTGATTAGGAATAAAGTGGTATGAACATATTTTTTTAAGCAGTGTAAAATGACTTTATTATTCTAAAAAGCAATATATATATATATATATATATCTTTCATTCACAGGTTTTTTTTATCTTTTTAATATTCTTTGCACAATAAAATTACACTCATAATCTTAAAAAAAACCTTCTAGAATTGAAAGAAAAAAAACTTTTTAGTTTTTTTTTTCACAATGAAATAAAAAAATTAACCTTAAACTTAAAAAAATCTAACACTTGTGTCCAGGAGTTTTTTCATCTTTTTCTTATAATTTTTTTTATTATAATCAAGTTTACATAGATGTTATTTGGTAATTTAACAAATATAAAAATTATTTAAAAAAATTTGTTGATACTTGTGATGCATGCATCAACACATAGACGTCTCTTGAGCTTTTTGAGCAATTTTTTATCACCAAACACCATTTTCTAGGACACCATTGGAATTGTTATGGAGGCCCCTTCACTATCCGATAACAAGTATGAATAATGATATCTTCGGTTGATGCTAAAAGATTTTTTTCTCTTTCTCTCTCTCTCTCTCTATTCTCTTTAATTTTCAAGTTTGACCCTTCAAAATTTCAAAAGGACCCTTCAATAGTTTTTTTTTAGATTTAATCCATATTTTTTTAATTATTATTTATTTTACATGAAGTAATTTATTAAATTAGAATTTAATTTTTAATTTCATCCTATTTTAATTTTATTTATTTATCAGATTTAGTTTTCATTTTTTGTTACTATTTATTTTATTTGAGATAATTATTAAAATTAAATTCTTTTTGTGATTTCATCCTCTTGGTTTTTTCTCCTATCAAATTTGATCTTTATTGTTATAATTCCTATTTTTTTTACTTTGGCAAAAAAATTTCTAGTTTCATTCTTTAACATTAAATTGAACTCAGGTCTAAGAGACACGTTCAAGTTTGCTTTTTTTTTTTTGTTAAACTTGTGTTCTTTTAAATTTCATTTTTCAACATTTATTTAATTAGGGACCAAACTTCATTATTATTTTTTAATTTTTTTTTTCACTTATTTTAAAATTACTTTAATTATTTCATCCTTCAATATTAGGTTATTTGATAGCTTATTTGGTTTAATAATTTGTTTTCTATTGGATTTTTCATAGATTTTTTTAATGGGTTTAATCAATATAACAATCAAGACACAGGCTTCTGGTTGGGTTTTCTTGACCTTTATTGGATTATATTTTTGTTCTTTAATTTTTTTTCTTCAATATTTTATTTGCTAGCAATTAATTTGTAATTTTTTTTAAAAACATTTACTTTTATGGAGTTATTGTGTTCTCATTTAGTTTTTTATTTGTTATCAGATAAAAGCCTCAATCATTTGATTAATTGAAAATTGATTTCCATGCTTTTATTTTTAGGTTTTCTTTTTATGAAGCTTTTCCAATCTTATAGTCATGATCACAGGGTTAGTGGATTGATTTAGTTTAGCTCGGGTTTTTTTTTTTAATTTCACCATTTAGCATTTGATTATTTAATAATTAAGCTTAATAATTTTATTTAATTTGCTTTGATGAGGTTACTCCTATATCGCAATCAAGTTCTATATTTGACATGCTAACGTAAATGGGCTTGGGTCAGGGTTTTTTTTTTAATTTTTTTCTCATTGTTAGTTTTTTTTTACTTTATTTGTTGTTATTGTATTTTTTTTATTAGTGTTTTTAGATTAGCCGAATTTATTAAAATCATTTGAGTGGATGATGAAAGTTCTATTAAAAAAAAAACATGTACATTGCCAGACAGCATTGACAGAGTTGAAATGTCTTGTTGCAAAGCATGGTACTTTTTCTTGCTAAAAACTAGCGAGCCTTCCAAACAACATGCATCCACTGTAGCAACTATACTCTGTTTTTCTTCCTATATGCAGACAGCATGCCATCCAAAACTATCAAATGTGTCGTGTGCAGATTTCTCGCAACCAATGGATAGAAGGCTTTTTTATTCATGGTTGAGCAAAATTATATATATAAAAAAACTAATAACTGTCAGCATTTCACTGTAAATCGTAACAATAAAATGATATTTTTGCCTTTCTCAAAAAAGCTAACACCGCTTGCAAAAAGGGGTAAAATTATTTTTTACAGGAATTTAATAAATATTACAACATTGATTAGGAATAAAGTGGTATGAACATATTTTTTTAAGCATTGTAAAATGACTTTACTATTCTAAAAAGCAATATATATATATAGCTTTCATCCACAAATTTTTTTTATCTTTTTAATATTCTTTGCACAATGAAATTACACTTATACTCTTAAAAAAAAAACTATTAGAATTAAAAAAAAATTTAGTTTTTTTTTCACAGTGAAATAAAAAAAATAATCTTAAACTTAAAAAAATCTAACACTTGTGTCTAGGAGTGTTTTTATCTTTTCCTTATAATTTTTTTTATTATAATCAAGTTCATATAGAGGCTATTTGGTAACTTAGTAGGTATAAAATTATTTAAAAAAATTTATTGATGTTTGCGATGCACACATCGGCACGTAGACGTCTCTTAGACCTTTCAAGGGTTTAGTGTGGGTTCTTTTAATCACTAAACATCATTTTCTATGATATTATTAGAATTGTTGCAGAGGCCCCTCCGACATCAAGTATGGCTAATGATGTTTTCGGTTGATGCTAATAACTTTTTTTCTCTCTGTCTCTCTCTCTCTCTATTCTCTTTAATTTTCAAGTTTGACCCTTCAAAATTTCAAGGGACCCTTCAATTGTTTTTTTTTTAGATTTGATCCATATTTTTTAATTATTATTTATTTTATATGAAGTAATTTATTAAACTAAAAGTTAATTTTCAATTTCATCCTATTTTAATTTTATTTATTTATCAGATTTAGTTCTTGTTTTTTATTACTATTTATTTTATTTGATATAATTATTAAAATTAATTTTTTTTTTTGTGATTTCATCCTCTCACGGCTTTTTCTCCTATCAAATTTGATCTTTATTATTATAATTGCTATTTTTTTTATTTTGGCAAAAATAATTCCAGTTTCATTCTTTAACATTAAATTGAACTCAAGTCTAGGAAATACATCCAAGTTTGCTTCTTTTTTTTTTTGTTAAACTAATGTTTTTCTAAGTTTCATCTTTCAATATTTATTTAATTAAGGACCAAACTTCATTATTATTATTTTAATTTTTTTTCTATTTGTTTTTTTACTTATTTTTAAAATTACTTTAATTATCTCGTCTTTCAACATTAGGTTGTTTGATAGTTTACTTGGTTTAATAATTTGTTTTTTATTAGATTTTTCATTGATGTTTTTAATGGGATTACTCAATATAACAATCAGGTCACAGACTTCTGGTTGGATTTTCCTAACCTTTATTGGATTATATTTTTGTTCTTTAATTTTTTTCCTTTAATATTTTATTTGCTAGCAATTGAGCTACAATTTTTTTTAATTTTACTTTTTTATGGAGTTACTATGTTCTCATTTAGTTTTTTATTTACTATCGGATAAAATCCTCAATCATTTGATTAATTGGGAATTGTCTCCATGCTTTTATTTTTAGGTTTTCTTTTCATGGGGCTTTTCCAATCTTATAGTCATGATCACAGGGTTAGTGGGTTGATTTAGTTTGACTTAAAGTTTTTTTTGCTTTTTTATTTTTTTTCAATTTCATCCTTCAACATTTGATTATTTAATAATTAACCTTAATAATTTTATTCAAATTGATTTGATGAGGTTACTCCTATATCGCAATCAAGTTATATATTTGACGTGCTAATCTAAATGGGCTTGGGTTAGGGGTTTTTTATTTTTTTCTCATTATTAGTTTTTATTTTACTTTATTTGTTGTTATTGTATTTTTTTTATTGGTGTTTTTAGATTAGCCGAATTTATTAAAATCAATTGAGTGGATGATGAAAGTTCTATTTAAAAAAAAAAAAAACATGTACATTGCCGGACAGCATTGACAGGGTTGAAATGTCTTGTTGCAAAGCATGATCCTTTTTCTTGTTAAAAACTAGCGAGCCTTCCAAACAACATGAGCGTGTTTAAATGTCTCATAGAGCTTGATCTTGGTCTTTGCAACAAGCTAGCAAGTCTTCCAAACAACATCCATGGTCTAGAATCTCTTGAAACACTTAATGTAAGGGGTTGTTGTAGGCTGAACGAATTGCCAGAGAACAAGTCATTAGCATTATCCACAAATAAATTGTGGACTGTCTCCCATATTTGAATTTGGAGAGGTGTGGCATGTTAGAAATTCCGAACAGCTTTGGCTCTTTGCTGTCATTGAGAAAATTGACATTAGCGCGGAATAGTTTTGAGAAGATGCCAGCTGACATCAAGCTACTTCCTGAGCTAACTGAACTTATTCTGGAGCATTGTAAATCGCTTCGATGGTTACCAGAGCTTCCATTAACTCTACATCATTGAAATGTTAAGGGTCGCATCTCTCTAGAATCAATAGAAAGCATATTCGCACGGGCTGAGAAAGAGTATGAAGCTGCTTCTGAGAATATCAGTTTTCTGATAGCTATAAATTGGGTCAGAACGAACGCTTTAAAATTATAGATGACGCGTAGTGAACAATTCGTCGGACGGCGACATCGATATATAGTAAGGTAAATTCCTCACTCCCTCTCTTTCTCTGTTTATAAATAAAATTCACGATGATGATTTTGTATCTTTCTCTCTCTTTCTGGTGCAGGGATCTGGTGGGTTGGATAAATTTTGGTGAGCGAATTAGATTTAGATTATGTATCCATATTCCATAGGTTGGAAGTCCCGGAGTGGTTCGGCTATTAGAATATACACACAAGGGTCTTCATGAGAAAATATCAAATCACAACTAGTGCTAATCAGTTCTTGAGATTCGCTGTTTGCGCTGTCATTGTATAGAAGGAAAACTGGGAATCTTCTCCTTTTTTATATAGTAAATGTGTCTGCCATCTGATAACCGAAGGGGGATCCGGTGTGATCTCCGTTTCTACACCAAGTTCTTGTTGCTACTGGAATCAGAACATTTGTACATTTGCCATCACTCTCTTATTTTATGTACTTGAAACCCTAATATATGTTGAAGTAAACTCAATCCAGAAGGTAAAGGAAGGCAGCCACAAGCTGTCACCGCCCAGCCGCCAGCCACCGGCCGCTTTCACACCGTCAGCCACAACCGCCTTCACACTTGAAGGTTGAATTTTCTTGTTTTGATTTCGTGTATAAATAGATAGCTAAGCTTATGCAATTATGTGTGGAGAGATTGAGAGAAACACTAGAGAGAAAGAGAGAAAGAGAGAGGGGTTGTTGTAAGCTTTTGTTTATGTTATTGTAAGCTTTGTTCTTGAAATAAAAGAGTGTGTTTTATCCCCTCTGAGTGTTTCAAAGCCACCACAAGTGGTTTCTCCCACCAACAATTGGTATCAGAGCCCCGTTCGTCAGAAAACAGAGGTATTTTTGGGAAATATCCGAATTTTCAAAGTTGTCAAAAACCAGTTTTGATCATTCCAAAGTGTAGAGCTCATCAATACGAACTCAACGGTGCAAAAATCAGATCAATCGGAGCACGGGGTGGACCACACTCTCCGTCTGAAATTTCAGCCCTGTAGCCCACGCGCCACGAGGAAGAAGACAAGTGAGCCACACGCGCGCCATATTTGAGCCGCGCCGAGCCGAGCCGCGGGCCGAGCCACAAGCCATATTTCAAATCCGAGCCGAGCTCCAAGCCATATTCCGAAGCCAAGTCAAGCTCCGAGCCATATTCTAAAGTCAAAGTCAAAAGGAATATTCCTTGGAATATTCCCGGTTCAACCCAGCAAACCACCCGAAGTGGTTTTTGGACCGGTTCGCCCTATGTTTGACCCGTTTTCTACAAAGTCAGACCGGTTCCCTACTATTTGGACCATTCCGGATCCATCTACGGTGTTGGTTTTGCCAAATTCAACTCCCAAAAGGTGATATAGTCATTTAAAGAGCAAAATGACTACAGAAAATGCACAAACACTCATCCCGAAGCTAACCAAAGACAACTATGATAGTTGGTGCATCAGATTGAAGGCATTCCTTGGTTCACAAGAGTGTATAGACATTGTGCAATATGATTATGAGGAACCAGAGTCCAAAGAATCAGAAGATGCTTTACCAGAGGTACAAAAGCAAGTCCTCAAAGCTAATAGAAAGAAAGACAACAAAGTAAAGACCATCATTTATCAAGGTCTTGATGAAGCGACATTTGAAATCATTGCTTCCGCAGAAACATCAAAAGAAATATGGGAGGCTCTCCAACAAAAATATAAAGGTGCTGACAGAATAAAGAAGATTCGTCTCCAATCTTTGCGAGGTGAATTTGAATTGTTACAAATGAGGTCCTCAAAATCCATTTCTGATTATCACACAAGAATTATGGTGATAGTCAATCAGATGAGAAGAAACGGAGAAGCCCTTTCAGATGCTCGAATTACTGAGAAAATTTTGAGATCCCTAGATCCAAAATTTGATTTTGTTATTGTTGCTATTGAAGAGTCCAAAAAAGCGGACAAGTTAACAGTGGATGAACTTATGAGTTCTTTGCAAGCTCATGAGCAGAAGATTGTAAAAAGAAATGGAGATAAGGCAATTGAGCATGCCTTACAAGCAAAGTTGTCTCTCAAAGACAGGTATGAGCAAGGGGAGACTTCAACAAGTGGATACACCACTCGAGGAAGAAGTCAACAAACACGAGGAGGATTTCAGCGATTTTAAGGCAGAGGTTCTTGGAATACAGGTTTTAGAGGAAGAGGTGGTAAAAACACCACTAGAGGAGGTCGAGGACAACAAGCATTCACTCCTAGAGGAAGAGGAGGCGGTTACAATAACCGTGACAAGAGGAATATTCAGTGTTATAATTGCAATCAATTTGGCCACTATAGCACTGAATGTCAAAAGAAAGCTCCACTGGAGATACGTGAGCGAGTCAACTATGCAAAAGAGGATGTCAACAGTAGAGGAGCAGCTGCATTATTTGTCCAACAAGGACTTGACGAGAATCAAGAGAATATTTGGTATCTTGATTCTGGAGCCAGCAATCACATGTGTGGCCAACGAGATTTATTTGGTGATCTAGATGAGACCATACAAGGTTTTGTCACCTTTGGAGATACGTCAAAAGTTCCATTCAAAGGTAAAGGCAACATTCCAATCAAGTTGAAGAATGGCGATCAAAGCTATATCGCCGATGTCTATTATGTCCCAGGCATAAAGCAGAACTTGGTGAGTATAGGTCAACTTCTGGAGAAAGGTTATACACTTTACATGAAGAATTGTCATCTGACAATTACAGACTACAATGGGAGATTAATTGCCTATGTGAAAATGTCCAAGAATAGGATGTTTCCTTTAAACATCCAATATGATGTAGCAAAGTGTTTGAGTGCCATCACCAACAATGAAGAATGACTTTGGCACCTGAGGCTTGGACATCTGAATTTCACAAATCTGAAGATGCTAGCAAGCAAGAAGATGGTCAAAAGTATGCCCCATATTGATCATCCAGAAGAAGTCTGTGAAAGTTGTGTCCTCAGCAAACATCACAGATCCAGTTTTGCCAAAGAAGTCAACTGGAAAGCAAACAAGCCACTGGAGTTAGTACACACAGATGTGTGTGGTCCTATAAAGCCTATGTCGACTGGACAAAATAGGTACTTCCTCACTTTCATTGATGATTTTAGCAGAAAGACTTGGGTATATTTTCTGAAGAGGAAGTCAGAAGTGTTCAATTGTTTTAAAGATTTTAAAGCAATTGTTGAGAAGCAAAGTGGCTATAAGATCAGAACCGTGAGATCTGATCAAGGTGGAGAATATACAACAAATGAATTTGAAGCCTTTTGTACACAACAAGGCATCATACATCAAATAACACCAGCTTATACACCACAGCTGAATGGTGTAGCTGAGAGGAAAAATCGAACAATTCTTGATATGACAAGAAGTTTACTCAAAGCAAAGAAGCTGCCCAAGCAATACTGGGCTGAAGCTGTATCATGTGCAGTATATTTGCTGAATCGCTGCCCAACCAGAAGTTTGTAAGCTGTCACTCCACAAGAAGCATGGAGTGGTCACAAACCAAGTGTTACTCATCTTCGAGTCTTTGGTTGTGTGGCATATGCAAAGATCCTATATGCAAGAAGGACCAAACTTGATGATAAAAGCGAGAAATGCATCTTTGTCGGATATGGTGAGAGAAGGATGGGATACAAGCTGTATAATCTCATCATCAAGAAGGTAATTATGAGCAGAGATGTTATCTTTGAAGAAGATAAAACTTGGCAATGGAATGATGACCAAGAAGCAGTTAAATGGATTAACACTGATTTGATCCTTGAAGATGAAGAAGTACCAACAGTACTTGCAGAAGGTCCAATAGTACCGGCAGACGAGCCACAAAGTCCGGTACACAGATTTCCTGTATTCAACAAGAGAAACACACCAGAATCATCATCAATACCATCATTAGCAGAACCATCATCAGCATCCTCATCAGAAGGACCAAGAAGGATGAGAAATCTAGAAGAGTTGTATGACGCCACTCAAGTAATGGAAGATACAACTCTATTTTGTTTCTTTGCAGATAGTGACCCACTTAACTTCAATGAAGCTATCACAGAAGAGAAGTGGATAAAAGCAATGGATGAAGAAATAAATACCATTGAGAAGAATGATACCTGGAAGCTGACTTATCTACCAGAAAACAAGAAAGCAATAGGTGTCAAATGGGTCTATAAGACAAAGAAAAATGCAAAAGAAGAAGTGCAAAGATACAAAACCATTAAAGGGAGAAACATTTATTAGAATGAAGTTCATGCTTGGTATGACATCCCTCGATTGAGTTTAAGGGGGAGATTTGTTGAAGTAAACTCAATCCAGAAGGTCAAGGATGGCAGCCACAAGCTGTCACCGCCCAGCCACCAACCGACCAGCCGCCAGCCACCGACCGCCGGCCGCTTTCACACCGTCGGCCACAACCGCCTTCATACTTGAAGGTTGAATTTTCTTGTTTTGATTTCGTGTATAAATAGATAGCTAAGCTTATGCAATTATGTGTGGAGAGATTGAGAGAAACACTAGAGAGAAAGAGAGAGGTGTGGTTGTAAGCTTTTGTTTATGTTATTGTAAGCTTTGTTCTTGAAATAAAAGAGTATGTTTTATCCCCTCCGAGTGTTTCAAAGCCACCACAAGTGGTTTCTCCCACCAACAATATATGCTTTAAACCGGCTTGAATCTGCTTTCCATTCCTTCAAAGATGATCCCGAATTTGAGGTATCTCTGCCTATCTAGACATGCATTGGCCTCTTTATATATACTTCATTTCTGGGCTTATTTGATTTCGCTGAAAAGAATATTTATTTCATTTCCGGTGCCTAATTTATATACAAAGAGTAAAGAATAACAATTTTAAAGCCGTTGCTTAGGGTTTCAAAAAGTTGTTAAGGTGAGATGCTCAAGAACTTGCGAGCACAGCGTGGCTTGTTTAGGCCTCCTTTCTCACATCAATTCCAACATCATTCAAATTACAAGCCTGCCCAGTTTGGCGCATTTTGAAAAAGGTTGTGCCTCGCTAATCATCGGTCAAGTAAATAAAATAACGAATCTTTGCAGCGGCCTCGCCCGTGGCTTGTTGATCCAGTGTTACCACCATCCATGCACAGTGCTCTTCATGTCAAGGGTCCGAGGCTGGTGACAGAAATACACTCAAAGAGAAAATAGAAAACTAAAACATTCTTTCAATAATCCAATTTGCTTTCCCACCTTTCTTTGTCTGGGAGAAATAATCAGGGTTTTTTTTTTTGTGATATATAAAGGCATAAAGCTAGCTGTGGATTATAATAATAATCTATAATGTATTGCTTTTCATTATTTTATTTTTAAAAAATAACTATTAATCACCCAAACTCATGGCTTTCATCGTTCAAAAGATGGTCCTATGAAAAAAGAATTAGTTACTGGCACACAAGAAATTGTTAAATGTTCAGGAGAAAACACTTCCGCTACAACTGGGATTATTTTATCCGAGCCAAAGCCATGAGCTTAGAGTCCGAGACCATCTTCACAACACCATATAAATGCTAGCCCGTGACTGTTGCAGTCCATTTGACTGGTCGTCCCATTAGTATATAATTGTCTCCGACAACACAAGGCACAACCCAATGTAGCAGATTCCAAATGACTATTTAAGAACACAAATAAGAGGAAACTGAACCGGCCTCCCTCGTGGCACTGGTTTCAAAAGCACATGCTTAAGTCAAGAGTTCGAGGCTGGTGAGAAAGAAAGCAGAAAGATATATAGAGAGAATAGGAATATCAACAGAAAGTAATAAAGGGTTTAATGAGAGAATAGCCATCGAGGGAGAAGATCCAAACCTAACATACAATGAAAAATGAATGACATGGTTACGGTCATAGGGTCAGATGCATAAATTAATGCGTTCTTTTGCTTTTCTTCTTGTTACTTGTGAAATGTTTAGCTAAGAAACCTTCTTACGTACGCTGGCTAAGTAATAGGAATATCAACAGATACTCTAGGTCGGGTTCTTATTACTTTTATATTCTATCTATTATTCATTAAATAAAAGATGTATTGAGATTTAAAACAACTATTATAAAACTCTCTTCACATAATAAAATTTATTAACACCAATTTTAACTTATTTAATAATCAAAATCAGCACTAACAAATAACTTTCGTTTTTATTAATTAATAAAAAAAAAACATACGAATACAGTTCTTCTACTCTTTTTTTTCTTTTTATTTAGATATAACTACATGGAAAACAAGCTTTTCGCAGGCATTCTACATATTTTCCAAACCAATTCCAGCTTTATTAATACATACAAATCAAAAGAAATGAAATTTCCATCGGCCTTGCAGAGGCCAAGATGGTGGCGTTAGTTAATCGATGAATGAACTAACGAAACACCAAAAGTCTAATCAATATATTTGATATTTAGCAACTAGGGAAGCGAGCAGCTTCCACCGTTGCCATTAATACAACATTAACAAAGACGTCAGCGGCTCAGAGTCAAGACCGCCGCAGCATTTCTATGCCTGGAGATACCCTTTTTCCTCCAAGTAAGAAATTACCTCTCCAGCCATGTCGCTTGGGGTAGAACAGTCTCCTGTGTTGCATCGCAATACTATCTGAAAAATAGTAGACGAACATTTAAACACCAAATACATGTATTGATGATATGCTAGAATGCTCGAACAGGTAGAGGAATTAGTTAATGACAGTGAAACAAGTAACTCAGTAAGAGATGAGCCGATAAGGCTTCACAACACATCGGTAAATATAAATACAAGCCAGCAACATAATTGTTAAGATAACATAATAGAGGCAATTATAGTAATGGAACCATATCAGGAGTACCACAATTTATAAGTAATCAATTCATATTAAATGGCCAAAAACACCTCTATAAGATCTAATTTTTTTTTAGTTCAGTTAAAAAAAAAATCTAAATTTTTTAGGCTCAATCAAGAAAATGATCCAATCTCTCTTGAGCTCAGTTGAGAGAAGAACCCAACTCCTTTAAACTCAACCAACATAATGATTACTCATATTTTATTGAGCTTAGCCAACGTAATATCCCACCTCTTTTAAACACAACCATATTTTGAATTATACTCTTTTTACTTATTTTAAGTATATAAAAATTCTCTACAAATCTACTATATTTTCATTGATATTAATATTATGAAGGAAATAATATATAAAAGTCATTTAAAGGTCCACCATATTTTCATTCTGATTAATACATATGCTTTCCTTATTAATATATGTATCAAAGATATTTTTCATCAATATTAATACGTATATCAAGGATATTTTTTTTTAATACTATCAAGGCAATATTATATTTTAGTTTCTCTTCTTCATAAAAAACCTCATAAGCTACAAATAAATCATGAATCCTTTAAATAAAGGATTTAAAATCTTCATTATCTACTACATTTTTTTTTAGAATATCTCTCTGTAATATTATTATATTTTTTCTAAAAAAATCACTAACTTAATCATAAAAAAGTCTTTAAATTCACCAAAAAGAACTTTTTACAGATATCAAACACCCACCTCCAGCTATCTTTGTTAGGAAGAATGGATCAGGTTACCAAAACTAAGTGATTAACTGCTTATCCCTGTCCCCTAAATAATTGGATTTTTTGGGACATTAGCATTAGCATCATTTTTAGAGAACTAATAAAAAAGTTTTCAGTTTCTTTCTAATGACCTTTCCAAGTCATTCCACGACATACAACAAGGATACACTTTAGCTTATTAGAACGTTTAATGCATCTATATGTTATCGCGAGCACTTTTGCTCATTCAATCTTCTAATAATAACTCATCAACCAAATAGAACTCTTCATCAGGGTTGTGTTGACCGCTTAGGTGCAAAATTAGGCTTTATTATCTTAGCAAGTCTTGGCACCTTAGGAAACCCTATCCTCCAAAGGGTTTACTAGAAGTCTCGCTATCTCAACAAGTCTTGGCACTCGGGGAAACCCTACCTCACAAGGGATTTACCAAAAGTCTCTCTAGTGCAATAGCACTACTCTTCAATGAATGGATCAGAAGGCTCTCTAGAGTTCAATAAATCACCTCAGGATATGTTTTGTTTTTTTAATTAAGATAATTGTCTCTTTGACATACACATTTTATTTACAGTTCTTCAATAGAAGCTTCTAGACTATAACACCCTCTCCTTTAAAAAGGTTCTACACTTTTTTTAATTAAGATAATTGTCTCTTTGACATACACTTTTTATTTACAATTCTTCACTAAAAGCTTCTAGACTATAACACCCTCTCCTTTAAAAAGGTTCTTCCTAATGTGATTGCACACTTTTTCTAAAAGGGATTCTCTATGTAATTGCACAATGTCACTGAAAAGAGTTCTTTCTAGTATGATAGCCCTACCCTCCATGATAGCTTCAGATGGTCAACCTCAACAAAGCAACATAACCTCGGTTATATAGCCAAATATATACAACAAAGCTAACTAAAACCTAAAGAATTGACACAACTATTTACATAGGATCTCAAGCCTTTTGCTATCTCTAGAGATAATATTGAATATTTCACTTTTAGGTTGGGTCTCT
Organism: Populus euphratica; assembly: GCF_000495115.2. Taxonomy (NCBI): domain Eukaryota; kingdom Viridiplantae; phylum Streptophyta; class Magnoliopsida; order Malpighiales; family Salicaceae; genus Populus; species Populus euphratica. The sequence goes on from NW_011499883.1 coordinate 868,544, forward strand.
CTCTTTAGTAAAGGGTTCATGCCCCCTATCATCGTTAAAAATGTCATAAACCTTCAACTTTTAAAAAAAATACAATAACTCTTTAAGAAAGGAATTAACTTGATCTCTTTAATATAATAACACCATCGTCATTAAGTCCCTCCCCCTACTTTTTAGAAAATTTTATAAATATGGATGTTGATATGGGTATGTCCCTCTATCCTTTGAAAATTTTCTAAGTATGGACAATGATAGGAAATTCACTCTCATCAACTTCTTATAATATTTTCTAAATATAGGCTTACATTCTTTGAGTTTTATGTAATATTATTGTATTTTCTTTTAAAAAGTTAATGACTTAATCATCAAAAAAATCTTCAAATTCACCAAATAGAACCTTATGTGAGTATCAAATATACATCTCCAGTTATCTTAATTAAAAAAAATAAATCATATTATCATAACCAAGAAATTAACCAATATTCAAGACATCAATCTTACCCCAAGCTACGTGGACCTTTGAGGATATCATTATAAGGTTCCATTAAAATCGATCATCCAAATGAAAGAAAAAAAGCACATTGCATCCCATTAGTGAACCATGCAGGTCTATAAGCATGGTTTTACAGTGCATTTATGTTGGCTACAATATTCTTTTTCATTTTGCACAATTACCTCAGCATCCAATGGTGATTCGTATGGATCATCAATGCCAGTAAAACCTGCAGGATATAGACGAACATTAGAGCTCTTTACAGTTAATTCATGCAATACAACTCAGCTGCATAGCAGTTCCCTAAGAATTAATACCTTTGATCTTCCCAGTACGAGCAAGCTTATACAAGCCTTTTGGGTCTCTGTCCTCACAAACACGGAGGGGAACATCCATAAACACCTGTTATGACAAGCCTCGTCAGGCATATTTAGCAATATGAGCAACATTTCATCATCTGATCAGGCATAATTGGCAGCATGAGCAACATTTGAAGGTTGGATCCCAAACTAAGCAGCAAAGGAAAGATAACAAAGAACTACAATAAAATCCTACTTGCTAAACTTTGCAGTTCAAATAAAGCAGTTTAAATAAAGCAATCACAAACTGGAGAAGCACCAACCTCAATGAAATCTCCACTTGGTAACATTGCTCGACAGGCAGCCCGATCCCTTTTGTACGGAGAGATCAGGCAGGCGATGCAAATAAATCCAGCATCTGCAAACAGTTTCGCTACCTCCCCTAAACACAAAGGAGACATATTGCAAAATTCCATACTCAACCATCCAAAGGTCCATGAGTGCAGATTACTATTAATCAACCATTATTAACTGAGTAGACATCCCCACTGTCACGCGTGATGGTATAACAAGTAATACTTGTAAGGAAAAATCACAAGATGTAAGCAATTAATACAATGCTTACCAACTCTCCTTATGTTCTCAACACGGTCTTCTGCTTTAAAACTAAGGTCACGATTGAGGCCATGCCTGACATTGTCGCCATCAAGAATGTATGACAACTTTCCTCTCTGGCACAGCATTTGACTCAAGGCACATGCCACAGAGCTCTTCCCTATCAATTGAGTTTCAGAACATAAGAAGGCATGAAACAGAAGCAAGATGGAGACGAAAGGTAGAGGATTAAATACAAAAAATATTTAGAAATCTAGAACTTTTTCCCCACAGTGGCACCAGAAACCCAAAGTCAGGCATTAAAAAACCAAAAAATAGAATCAATGCAATGCAAGCTAAGCTTCATGGGTGTTTGTGTGAGAGCACTTAAAATCAGAAAAATTTAACCTGCCATCCTTGATTCAAAAAGTCAGAACAAAAACCACACTGCAGGAATTTACTCAAAACTAAAAAGCTCGTCAAACACTGTTCATTTACATCAGACAGACTTGGTCTACGATCAGTAGACAATCAACCCAATTTTTTATTTGAAAAAACAAAAAACCACAAGAAGAATTCAATGGAGCCAAGTATGACAAACCTGAACCACTGAGACCTGTGATCCATATAACACAACCCTTTTGTTGAAGAAGCTTCTGCCTGTCAATTTTTTCAACTGGACACTCGTGCCACTTTATGTTTGTTGAATTCCCTATTGTAGACAAATGGCTGTGATTTTTCCCTGTATCCAAAACTCATGTGAAGAATCAAGTCAAAATCCAAACTATACAAAGAAGAACAAGAATTCAATCGATAAATCCCAATCTCAATAAATACCTTAATCAAGACACTTTCCAAGAAAGAAAACGAGATCAAAAGTCAAAAACCTTGAATTCTGTACTTTTTTCACCAACCAAACTTTAATAAACTGGTCCAAATTCAATTACTAATACAAAACACAAATTAAACCCAATAAAAAAAGTTACCTGCATGCCCATTTGCCAACTTATCCACCTTGCCCTGAGCATCCACTTTAAGCGTCTGTGTCTCTTCCATGGCAACCTTGACCAGGCAAACCCCTCTCGGTTTAAAATCAATGGGTTGATTGCCACCATTGAAGCTAAAAAGTCCGAGCTTTTTGAAGCCCGAAATTACAGGCAGTGCTGGCTTAAAACCAATAGTATTCATTGCTCAAAACAAACAAAAAACATACAAAAAACGGTACGAAATGTAACGAATGATTATATATATAAATGTATGTTTCAGAATATGAGTGTAATGAGGATAAAGACGGGGTTGTTGAACATGACAATTTCACAACAACGTTTTCTAAAACGTGAATTAGGAAAGAAAGGCGACAAGAAGGAATGGAAGTGGTTGGGTATTTTAATTATTTCTTGAGGCTGATAAAATTACTGACACGGTTCCATGATTTTGATGTAGAATGGCTGGTTAGTGGATTATAATCTGTCTTGCGATTGTCACGTGATTTTGTGGAATTAATGAATGATTGAGATGGTTTTGGACTGCCCTCTTTGCCACACAGGTGACTGTCTGACACTTGCATGATTTCTTTCTCCTGCTTCCATCATCTTTGGACAGACTGTCGTTTTCTTCTGCGTTGTGTGGTTTAGATGAATGGAATTGAATTGTACTATGCATGCCTTTATGTAACTCTAGATTTGTTTGTACTGTTTACTTAAACAATGCAACGACAATTTTGTCTATTAACCAAAAATCATTTAACAAGAGATTGAGTTATTTTCAAATGGCATATTAATTATTATTAAATTGATCGGGAATGAATGAAACTTTTTTATTTTAATTATATAGTGCAATGAAAAAATATTTTTAGAATTAAAAAAAAGTTAAGTTGGTGGTAAAGGAACATTTTTATACTTTTATAATGATTTTTTATTATTGTTATAATATTAGTTAAGAGATGATTTGATATTCGAGTAAATATAAAAAATAATAAATAATTAAAAAGTATAATAAAACAATAAAAATACTTTTAAAAACAAAAATTCTAAAACTAAACTAAAAGGATATTTTTAATTTTTCATAATAGTTTTCTTATTAAGATTATGTCAGCTCATAAATAATTTAGTATGTGACTAATTATTTTATATATATATATATAAAAAAAAAAAAGCAGATGTGTGTGTGCCACTAGGAGGCATTCATGCACTTCGAGCAACAAGTGTAAAGACTCAAGGCATCTAAGAATATCGTTTCACCATGTCGATGGAAACGCCACCAAGTCATCTTTTCTTTGGAACAATGTGTGTTGGTATTGATTGTCTTGTTTGTTATCGGTGGTTTTTTCTTTTTCTCCTCCCTTGAAAATTACAGCTTGATCTTTTTTGTTATTGATATTTCAACTTTAGTTTTTATATTTTATATTTTAAATTTTTGTTGTTAGTCTTTTTATAAAAATCTTATTTGTTTTTAATTTCACCATTCAATTTTAATTTATCAAATATTATATTTTCAATCTAGTCCATATTCTTTTGATTTTTTTCATTTACTCTTTTGTAAGAGTTTTATTGAGTTTTAATTTCATCGTCGAATCCAAATTGATAGTACTATATTTTTCAATGCGGTCCTTACTATTTTGATTTTTAATTTTCTTTTTAGTTATTTTGTCTAAGTTATTAATCTTTTCAATCTCAACTTTCAATCAAAAAATTATTTTATTTTTTATTTTAATTTTGATTTTTATTCTTTTTATTTTTTTACTTTTTTTTACTAAATTAATTTTTCTTTTCAACTTAACATTCCAATCAAATAGAAAATTCATGAGATCATTACAAAAAACCCTCCTAAGGTTTGAGAAATTATGATTTGTTTTTGTGTTCAATGGGATATATCAAAACAAATAAAAAGATATTTTTTCCCTCATATATAATAAATTTAAATCTACATGATTTTCTCACGATCCTCGTCTCTCTCTCCCTAGCATAATTTCTCTCTCTAATCCTTTCTCTTTAGACATAACACATCCACACAAAAACACTAAATCCAAAGCAAGATGAAAGGAATTTACGTTAATGGAATTATAGATGATATTATTGTAATTGTAAATTATAGATGATAATTTTGTATTTGATTGAGTGTCAAATGGATTTCATGGTTTTTTCTTGTAGGGTATTTCAAGTCTAATTATCTGAATTACTTATTTGAAAAATTAACATGATTTTTTTAAAAAAAATTATAATTCTCTTTACGTTTTTATTAGATTATTTCAATCTAATTATCTGAATCACAAATTTAATAGAATATCTTGGATTGATTTAGCTATGATTACTGAAGGTATAGATTTATTATGCTAACTCAAGTTGATCAGGATATGTTTTTTATATGTTTTTTATTCTTCCATATTTAATGGGATGAAAATTTATATACTTTATTTGTCTCTCTTTTTAAAAAATGATCCATATGCTATCATTTTCTATTTTTTTATTTAATTAACAAAAATTATTTTATTCAATTTAGTTTAGTCTATAACCCGGTTGATATATTATTATTATTTAAAAAAAAAACAAACTTACCATACTTAAACATCATTTTTCACACCAAAAAAAAAAATTCTCGCCTCACGGGGAAGCATGGACAACAAGGCTACTCTGCAATATTCACGGGGAAGCATGGTCTTCTCGCTAGTTTCCTACCGACGTTGCCGTTTTCGTTTTTCTGTTTTAAAAATCGTGTAATTCGTGGTCGAAATTTTGCACCTTTTGCTAGTTATTTAGTTCTGAAGGGCAAAGATGAAACTATTTAAAAAATTATATCCAGTTTAATTTATTAGCATTTAAAAATGAAACCTATGACAAAGCACTCCAGACAGGCAAACCTATAAAACATACCATGTCACCAACTTTTAAAAGTAGCCAAGGACGTGCTTGGATTTTTTATTGGAAATGTGGTTAAAATTATATTTTTAAAATTTTAAATTTTTTAATTAATTTTTATATTTTTGGATTATTTTAATGTGTTGATGTTAAAAATAATTTTTTAAAAATAAAAATTTATTATTTTAACATATTTTTGAGTAAAAAAATATTTTAAAAAACAACCATTATTATACTCCCAAATATTTTTTTAATCTTAATAAAGGCTTATTAAAAAAAAAAAACCTTTAAAGCACTTATTTACCTGCTTAACACATCATATTTTATAGTATACTAGATAGCTAGATGTTAGAGTGACATATAAATACCTAAAACAAGTAAAAACATATTTGAAAGTTGGGTCATGGACTTGAGAGAGTTTAAATAATATGAATGAAAAAAATATAATAATAATAAATTAATTAACAAGAAAACTTGACAACAACAAAATATTAAAAATCTCATCCTAACTTTAATTGGGTTAATATATCAAATGTGTGATTTTATTGCCACGTCAAGTCTACCCTATCAACAAAAAAAAAAGTACTAACTAAACAAAATGAAACTAATTTAACTGATTTACTTTCAAAATAAAGTTCACCGAACACTGTTTTTAAATTAAAAAAAAACAACTGATTTAATTTCTTAATTAACACGTAAATTTCTTGAAGATGATTGGAATGAAGTGATTTGTTATTTTTTTCAATAAAATATACACCCAAACTAATGCTTTGTTTTATTGATTAAGAATCATGTACGTGCACTCTAATTAATTTGTTAATCAAAACCATTCTAATCTAGTGGTTCATCGAAGATTAAAAAAAAATAAGATTCTAGTCAGTGAAAAAAATAATAATTAAAAAGTAATGAAAAAAAATTCGAGTCAAACTTAATAAACTTGCTGAATCCATGACTTGAAACATAATATCGGGATAACTCTATAAAAAAACATTTAAAATAAAGAATATCAATTTTCAACGAATCTAGTGATGATGGATGAAATAAAATAAAAATAACCAAAGCTAACCTAGTCCATTATTGAAAACTTGTGATATGGATCATGAGGATGAATCATACAATAAAAAGCAAATCTACAAAAATAACAATATAAAATTCTTAACCAACGGATAAACTTGAAAAAAAAATAAGAAAAGATAAGAAATAAAAAAAAAGTAGATCTGAAAAGAATAAAATCAAATTTTGACAAAAAAAAAAATCAGATTATAAGGATGAAATTGAAAAACAATTTCAATTAAAAAATGTTAAACAAAACTAAAAATACAAATCAATGAATAAGGACTAAATTTGATATAAAAATTAAATGTTAAGGGATAAAGTTGAGGAAAAAAACTAATTCTAGATCAAATGCATTGTAATTAAGAAATCAAATATCAAGGAATTAAATTAAAATATAAAATTAACTTAATAAATGATTCAAGAACAAATATATTATAATAAAAAAAATAAAAATTTAATTTGACTTAATAAATAAATAATCATACTTTTTTATTTTTTTTATGATCGATATATTTTTCTATTTTTTTAGAAAATAAAAATGTGGTTAGAACTCAACTTTACCATACTTGCCTTATCATTATGACAAGGATAATAAAGAATAATCAACACTAACAAGGGGAATGATATTTAAGTATGCTCGGAACTACTTCATAATTCACTATAAAGTTCCGTGATGAATTTTTTTCATCTAAATTTTTAATTTTTTTTCCTAAATTAGCAAATTGAAGGCCAAATTAGGTTATTTAGTTAAGGAATTGTGAGCTTAAAAGAAAAGGGGTAAACGTGCAACAAGGAAAGTTTGGGCAAAAAAACTTATTTTAGTTCCTAAACTTTTCCTCTTATAATCATTTGATCTCTTTAATTTAAAAAAAAATTAACAAAAAAATTAATCTCAAATTTTATTTTTAATTTTGATCCCAATTTTTTTTATCCTTAATTTGAGATGAGAGAATATATGGTTAAATTTTTTAAGATCGAGAAAAAGGTCACCATTTACACCAATTAAGGCAATGAAAAATGATGATTTTGATGTCAATGAAATCCTTTTAACGAGGAGAATTTATTGTAAGTTTTTTTTTTTGAACTTTCCTTATAGATCTAAGCTCACAAATAATTTTTATTTCAAGATGGTTGTTTCAACTTGCCTTACAAGGTAATTTGAGTTTTTAAGGATCGAAAGGTTAAAAAAATGAGTGTTTTTTTTTTTTTTTATCTAGAACATCATAGCCTGCTTTTCTAAAGACTAGATGTCAACCAAATCTAGGTAGGACAAGTAACACATCACCTTTTATTTTTTCCCAAAAATTTAAGGGTAGATGACAAGTTATTCACCTTTAAAAAAAATAATACAACCCCATCATATGGGCTACTTCAGGTCTGTATACATATTTTTTTTCTTTGTTTAATTTTTTTATAATTTTATCATTTAATATTTTATTGATTATTAATTAGGAAACATAATCAGTTCCAATTTAGTATTTTTTTTAATTTAATTATCTTGATATTTGGTTAGTTCTTAATTTTATAGGTGTATATTTTAAATAAAAAAATTATTGAAAAAAATTATTTAACTCAGTTAAGTTAATGACTAGAATTATAAGTTTGATATATTAATTTTGGTAGGTTAAAAATTGAATTTTATAATTCTTTTAACTTGTATAAATAATTTTTAATTTATATATATATATATATATATATATATATATGTGTGTGTGTGTGTCTGTGTGTCTATATAACTTTTCTATTTATAATTGATTTTTGATATTATAAAAACATAAAAAATAATATTACATTAAAAAAATTACCCAACTAACATAAAAAAACGAGTTAAATAGATAATATAATAAAATAACATGTTCAAAAGCAACAAAAAAAAAAACAAAAAAGCTCAAAACAATCAACGTGGCATGTCCCCTACTACAAAACTGTTTGGCAAAGTGATAGCATCCACGTTTCCTGTGATTTCATGCAACAGGCTATTTGGTTAATTAATAAATGCTTGTTACTATTTATAAGTCCCAAATTCTGTTGCGTTTAAAACATAAGAAAAAAAAAAAACAGATAGGAGCTGCTTCCTGCGCAGTCAAAATCCTGATATGTGATATATTATTCAGTGAACAGTAGAGGCATCCTCCATTACTTACTAAACTGATTTGTTTTTTTAATAATAATAAAGGTATGCATTCACTGTTTATTGAATAGTTTTTTTTTAAAAAAACTAATGTAATTAATTAATTTTATTCGCATTGTTTACATAAATTTGAACAATAATTTTTTTTTAATTTTTTTAAAAATTAATTTAAAATAAATTAAATTTATTCATACTGTAATCTTAATTTTATTCTTGATAATATTTTATTTAATTTTGTAGTTCTTGTCGGATGATTTTGTATTTAATGAAATAATAGATAATTTTTTGTTAAAGTAATTTTTTAATATGAAATGCGATTTATTTTATGATATAATAGCAATAATTAAATCTATATTATTTAAATTAAAAACTATCAATATTAATATATATATTTTTAAATTATTTTAAAACCTTAATTTTAAAAGTATTTCTAACCAAACACATTAAAACTATTTTTTCTTCGAACTTAATTTCAACCATAATTTTAATCAAATATTTATTTTTTCAAATCAATCTTAACTAAAAATAATTTTTTTTAAATTATAACTATAATAATTATCATAATATCAAACAAATTTTACAAACAAAAAAAAATCTTTTTATAAGACAGGCTTTTATGTACCAGTAAAAACGATAACAATTTGTTTGACCATCAAAAAAAAAATAAGAGGGACCTGACAAATCATACTGGGCTTATTTTATAAAGAATGAGATATTTTTTGGATGGTGTTCGGTTAGTTATTCAAAGCTAATTTTTTTTTAAATAATTAAAAAAATTAATAAAATCTTATAGATGTTAGGATTTAATAAAGAAAGAAAGTACACTTCAGTAAACACCAAGCTAACTTTAAAAATATAATTAGGTCCGATAAATTAATTTAAAAATTAATTATAATGAAGTTTAATAGTAAGTTAATAAAATTAATTTCTTTTTATCTATCATTAAAAAAAACTATGCTAACCAATAATTTAATAACTCAAATCCATTAAATTTAGACAAGATGGTTTAACTAAATGTTTGAGGGTGGATATCAACTTTTTTTTTCAAAAATATTTTTTTTTTAAATTAAAATTTTAAAATTTTTATATTGTTTTAATGTATTAATATTAAAAATAAATTTAAAATAATAAAAAATATTATGATATTTGTGGGTTTTGTATATAACACTGTCCAATATTTATCACGTTTGTGTGGGCTTTTCTATAATATAACACGATATAATGACAACCTCCCAGAGAAAAAGACAACACAAAAATAAATTTGATTTAGCTGTATGGAAAGAGCCAGAGTCTCCCTAGTTTTCCTAATGAGAAAATAATTTTGGACCTAAATCATAATTCAACACACACACACACGTATTACTTATAAAAATAACTTTTGAAAATAATAAGTATTTTTAACAAAAAAAAAAACTAGATCAAATTTTTTTTTAATCAAATATATTTATATATTTTTTATTTAAATTAAAAATCTAAAACTAACTTCAATCAAACAAGACTGTATACATGTATATATAAACATCATCCATTCAAATAAGTTATAAAAAGAAATTGAATTAATTTTAAAGGGTATAGTTTAACTAGTCAGATCCTATATTTATTTTTTAAATATTATTAATTTGAGTATTATAAATATCAAGTTATTGAAAAATTATATAATTTTTAATTTTAAATATTATAAAATTAATTAAAATACATATAAATTAGTCTAAATACTCACTTTAATAAATAAATTAAAAAAAGAAAGAAGAAGAAGTTGGATTTGATTAGGAAGAAAAATAAAAGCTGGGCTCACCTACCGATTTCTTTTTATTAAGGCCCGATGATGAATAAGAGTTGAAGCTAGGCCTAAGTATTTGGGTTTCTAAACGAATGGAGGCCCACCTTCACCAATTCTTAAGCCTCGGGCCCTCAGCCTCGCCCACTCCGAATTTGGCGGCCTCTTCCTCTGCTGCTTCAGTGCTTTAAAACATAGAAGTATAAAAGTACAGACGATGAGGAAGTAGCTGATCTTATGTGTACATAGTATTATATAAAATCCCAGAGTTTATGGCTGAGCTCTTCCACCTAAACAAGATACAATTCAAAAGTAAAAGTAAAAGTAATCAATATATTCATCGTAAGTAATTTCTTTCTCCATCTGCACCTTACATGTCTTGTTTTAAAACTTTGGATAAATTGGTCTGTTACCACAATAAATTAAAAAAAAAATAGTGAATTGATAGAAGCTCTAAAAAATTTAATGAAATAATATAGTTTGATCATGTCATATTTTAGAAACACGACATGGTTAAACTGTACTATTTCTGGCTCAATTGATCGATCGATTACGAAAAACTAAGAAAAATCTCAAAATTATCAAAGCCAGAGGTCTCAGTGAGATTTTTGATATCTAAAGATTCGATAGTCCACGTAATGACGCAATGGTTATAATAGGAAAAATATCCTCTAAAAACTCCTATAAACATTTAAGTGCGATCCAACAATCGAATAAAAAAATTATGGCTTTTTTAAGCTATTATTCTTATAAGACATAACAAGACCTCCTATTAGATGAAGACATATCCCACTAATTCATAAATACATTTGTTAAGTAATCTATATAATTTATTTGGAACAAATTCTCATTTAGTTATCAAAAAGACTCACTCCTAACTACTTATAATTAATCACTATTATGTGAACAATAACTTTTTTAAGATTTTAATTGGAATTTATTTTTGAGTCAACAAGTTGAACAAAGATATATATTTTAACTTATAAAATATATTTCAAATAAAAACTTCATAAAATTATGGTTTTGTGTAAAACAATTGACCAACTAATGCAACCGGATCCAATCGGTTGAGGTAGAATATTGAAGTTTGATCATGTTGTACTTAAAAAATGTTACAATTATCTTGTCATGTTTAAAAATAGCAACATTTAATAAGTGTAGTGCTTCTGAAGCATGACATGATTAAACTGCGCTATTTCACAAAAAAAATTTGAACTTATATCAATTCACTAATTTTTTTAAATTTACAATAATAATTTGAAAACAAATCCTAAAACTTTAACTTGATTCATTTATATTAGTAAGAATAATTGTGTGAAGCATATAAAAATTGATAAAATCAATATATCTATTTAACACGACCAAAAGATTTATGTCATTTCCCAACTGTAGGAGTGTCGAAGTAATACATAACCTAATAAGACCAGAGTCGAACCACATGGAGGTTAATTGTACAAATTATAAATAACAACAACAACAACAACAACAATAA